>NW_021319037.1:130224-147396 GCF_001605985.2 Dendrobium catenatum
TACATAGTCCTTAAAAGGTTCCACCAGCTCTCTATTGCTCAAAAGAGCTACAATCCAAAAAGAAAATAAAAGTCCTACGAGCCGGCGGATCCTTACACTACGATTACAAAAAGAACTTAATAAATTCGGGCTATTCAGCAATAGCACCCAAAAAAGGAGAAGCCAAATAATCTTGAAAGCTTTCAGCTCCGCTCTCCTGCAAAAAAATCTACTATAAAGCGAAATGACCAAACAAAGAAAAAAATAGCGTACCTTTCTCCAAATTTTGCTCCACTTGCAAGAGTACCTACCAAGAAACTTCAAGAACAAAATCAGATCAAGAATACCACATAACACCAAAACAAGCCACCGCCAAAAAAGAGAATACCCAGTCCACACCACATCAACCATGTAATGCCAACAGCCATGGCAACAGAATCTGAGAATAGCCCTACGATTATAAACAAACATCCCATACAGACTCAGCCAAACATCACCATTACCATTCGCACCAGAATTACAACCAGTAAGATCCATCAAACCAATATCACAATCCAAGTCCTCAAAACAAAAACCCCAGTTAGAAACTAAGAAACACCCAGACAGGCTCCAGACAGAAAAACAACCGCACAAAATCATCCACCGCAACAGCAAAAACCACCACAACCCCCTATTAATAGCCAAACGCTCCCAGCAGGACCAGGCGAGCAGCGAAGGGAAAAAACTCCAGATCAACAACACAAAGACCCCGAAACCCAAAAAAGTGTAGAATTATATATATATATATATATATATAACATTTTAGTGACTGATGATTATTTGTACTTGAATACATGATACATTTTAAAAATATAATTAACATCTTATATAATGATAATTATTTTTATACAAAAATTAGGTAACATCTCTATATAATGTGTTGGGGGTCCAAGGGGACAGCGCGCCCCCTGACGGGGTTCGACTTGTAATAGCGGACAATTGCCTAAAATCTCTTGTAATAGCCCCTCTACACAATATGTATAATTCTGCTAGGGGGCAATCGCCTAAAGTTCATAGTATTTTAATTTTTTAGGGGGGTCAATCGCCTAAGGTTTCCTACAATAAAAAGTACAAAAATGATGGAGGGAAACAAATTACCTAAAAATCCATGTAATAAACATATTGTGGAATAGAATATACGCAGTGATAGAGTTAGAAAATTTCCGTCTTAGCGTTGTACGGATATCTAGCACATAAACATAGGAGAATTAATAACACCAGGATTTTTACATGGAAAATTCTAGAAAGGGAAAAAAAATACAGGGCCATGCCTAGTTGAAATAATTCCGGCCACTAGTGTTTGTTTGAAGTCAAGAGATTGACTCGTACTTAAAATTTATGATGATCAGATTACAATGCTTTACTTCCGGATTGAAATTTGATTACAAACAAGTTGTGTATTTGAGCTGAATTCAAAGTCACTTAGAATTCCCGCGTCACTAGGAAATCAGGCACTTGGGCGTCGGGCATGCAGAATTCTGGCATCACTTGGGCGTCGGGCAGAATTCCGATGTCACTTGGGCAGAATTTCGACGTCACTCGGGCGTCGGACAGAATTCTGACGTCACTCGGGCGTCGGGAAGAAATTCGGCGTCATTTGGGCATCCGGCAGAATTCCGGCGGTGGTACGTCGAGGAGTTTCTTCCCTCCTATCATATCATTCTCTTCTTCTTCTCTTCTTCCTCACTTCTTCTTCTTTTTCTTTCTTAGGTCCCCCTCATGATATATGAGGGGTCTATTTATAGATATTATGGAGTGGCATGGCTTGTAAATAGGTGAGAGATCAAGGGTAAATAGGGAGTGGTCGGATGGACGGCCGATATTAAATCCCTTGATCGTGTACCGTTCGTTAAACATTTGAAGGTCTTAGTGATGTTGGAATTCGGCAATCTTGTGCTCGTTGGATTTGTCTCGTTGGACCGCTCGATTCGACTATAAGAACGTCATATTTGAAAACCGTTTAATAACTCAAATTGTGATTCGAACTTTCCAACACTCTTCGGGTCCTTGATTTGGACTCATTTGGGCTCAGATTAAGTTGAATTTGGTGTCGTTGGGCTCGTATTTCCGAGACGCTCAGTTTGACTATAAGTTTGCTAAAATCAAAGTTCAGGTGATCCAGGATTTAATTTTTGAAGTTTCCAGCTTATTTTGCCTCGAGATTTGTGCCCGATCAAGATAATTTTTTGATGATATATCAAAACAAATTTATAATTTTTTTAGGGGTGGCATTTATATAAATATCCTAATAAATTTCTTCAAGATCAAAGGAACATTTTATTTACTGAAGAATTCTATAAATTTTGCATAAAAATTACTTTGAAATCATAGATCTTGGTTGAAAAATTCATGATAATCTTCCATGTCAAATGTAATTTGCAGTTGGATTCTAGTCCAATCAGAACTATAATGCAGTTGTACCTCATATTTTGACTAGGTATAGCTCTCTCAAATGAAGATTTTCATGACCAAGCCCTATTTGAAAATGTTATTGCAGGGTGGAGTTTGTTCAGGTACGTAAACATTAAATGTAGCCTTTATGATGAAATTAAAATAAAAAAATCTAACATCACTGTTTAATGAATGTAGTGCTGAGCCGGCAAGCAGACGGGGAAGAGAAAGAGTCATTGAGCTTTGAGCCGTTTGTTGGTTTCCAGTCGTCATTTAATATTAATTAATTCTTCTGCCCCTTCACTCCGCCTATAAATAATGGATCTTTTCAGCATTAAGAACCAATCCATCTCTCTTTCTCTCTTACTTTAGCTTAGCCAGCACAAGTTTCTGCTTTATTTGAGCTTTTTCTTCTTTTTTTTTTTGAAGTGTTGGCTTTGAAATAATGGGAAGTAAAACGGAGGAAGTGGTTGCCGGTGATCGATGGGATGTTGGTGCGACCCAATCCAACTGCTTGGCCAAAAAGAGATAATATACATTGGTCTTGTCGTCCGATTGAGCCGCGCCAATATCGCACGAACGTCTCTCTTCCTTAATTTTTTTCTCATGATTAATCCCTTAAATCTCTCTCTCAATTTAATTATCTACAATTTTATTTGATAAATTGTAGTTTGAGAGTCTGCAAAGTAGTGAATTTTATGATTTTTAAGATGTTATTAGTTTTTAGCCAATTGGAACTTTAAAAATATGATATGATTATTGTTTTTCAAGTGTTAATTAAAAATAATATCTTTAAGTAGCATAGTATGATATTACAAATGTCATTAAATCAAATAATTATATATGCATATATTCAAGTGTTTAGATGTTGATCATTTAATTGAATCTTTTAGCTTCTCTTATTATTTCTCTGCCTCTTTAGTTTTAATTATCGTTTACTGCTCAACTTTAATTCCCTGCTAAAATTCATTTTATTTTTCCTTTCTCTGCCAAAAAAATTATTTCATGATCACTACTAAATTCATGAAATGCAATATTCGAAAACCTTATTTTAAAAATTTTAAACAATTTTTTAGACAATTATGATTTGAAATAACAGTTTTAAATTTGCTTTTAATCTTATAATTATTCTTTTTTTCAATTCACAAGACAAAGTTTTACTATTTTTTTTTAAATAAATACTATCAAAAAAATTATTTTAATTGCAGCAAATGGCCTCTAAGTAAAATGTTCTTAGCTAACGGTTTGGAAGGTGCTTTAAAAAACAAACATGGCTTTCAATGTAGTATTTTTTTTTCTGACCATCAAAACTAATATAGGTTTACTGATCATGGGTACTATTGTTTGTTATTTTGAAGTGCAGTACGTGCTCGCTTATATTTGCATGCAATTTTAATCTTCAATAAGATTATAGGTTGTCTAATGAGGCCTCTACTTCTCGTTAGAGCGAAGGAACTGTTAATTGGCTATAATTAGTAGGATTTAGTAAATCTTACAAATTCATACTTAGTAAATTCTCCGAGCTCTTTACCCTGAAAATATGATTTATATCTTAGTTAATAGTTCGACATATATTTTCAAGACTTACAATTTAAATTAAGAAGAATAAGAGAAATAATGATATGAAGTTTTGTAAACTTCCACAGTTTATTTCGCGCAGGATTTTCTAAATAATTTGGAACTTAGCCTAAAACATGAGGAAATTGGATATAAGCATTAGGATTCATGTGGCTAAGATTTATGTAAAGTAGATGAAACTTAAATTTAAACTAAAGAAATTATCTTTATTCTTAATTAACCTTTCATATAGAAAGGTAACCCTAATCAACACCCTTTTAATTAATAATATCATCAAGGTCTGTAGAATCATTCGAATTGAGTGCCTTTTATTGATGTTCCGGTCTCCCTTATCTCCAATGATGAATTGAAAGCTCAACTCTCAATAAACAAGGGCTGCTTGGATGAAACTGACTAGTTGGAGGGGTCTGTCTCATCGCTTGGGGATGCTTGTGTTGACCCTGGGGATGATTTTCATGATTTGTTTGATTTGGAGTTTGGTAATTCCATTGATAAAGACCTCTCGCGTGGGAGTGGCAAGCGTTGTTGGAGGAAATCTAAAAGAAAGTAATGGTTGTGAGTCTTATCTCGCTGGTGTGTTGGATGTTTAGTTTGATGGTCGACTGGTATTATTTCAAGGGTTTCAGTTGGGTTTATTTTTGTTCTTCTGGGGTTTTTAGGGCCTTGGGTGTGTCTGTTGCTTGTTGTTTTCATGGTGGTGACTAATACTGAGTTGGGTTTAAGGGTGCCACTTATGTGGTTGATTATGAACAACAATGAGGTAGACTTCAGCTCCCTCCTTGTTTGTTGTGGTTTGTTGGAAACCTTGGTGGGTTGCTCTTTTGACTAGTGGGTTGATGCTTATTCTGTGATCTTCTCTGGTTGTCGGGTGGTCTGCTGCCCCAATGGATGGTCCATGCCTCACAGTTGGGTGGTTGCAGATAGCTGTCATTTTTTCAGTATTGCTGGCCTCTTCATTGTATTCACCGATTTTTGTCTGTTCCTTAGTCTTCTGTTTGTCATTCAATTTATCCTTCTTCTTTATTGAATAAAGTTTAGTTTCTCCCAAAATGTATTCACCGATTTTTGTCTGTTCCTTAGTCTTCTGTTTGTCATTCAATTTATTTATTTATTTATTTATTTATTTAATTTTTTTTTTTTAGTTAAAACCCACAAAGAGGCCTACGTGTTAATATCAAAATAACGATTACATAGTCCTTAAAAGGATCTACAGACTCTCTAATGCTCGACTGAGCTACTATCAAAAATTAAAGAAAACCTACGAGTCCGTGGTTCCTTTATCCTTCTTCTTTATTGAATTAAGTTTAGTTTCTCCCAAAAAAAAAACCTTCAAGGTCTGTATTAAAAAAGACAAGGAACTAAAAAAAACAAATTCAAAGACAATAAGAAATAAATGAAGTAAGAGAAAACCAAAAAAAATTGAACACTAAACTGCTCAAATAGAGCTTAGTTACAGACAATAAGAATCTTTTTTTTTTTAATTAAAACTCACAGAGGGGCCTACGCATTAATTAAAGCTAAATAATACAAAGTCCTTAAAAGGACCTCGCGCTCTCTATTGCTCATAAGAGCTACAAAAATAAAAGATAAAAAAACCTACGAGCACAAGTTCCTTACTACACAAAAATTGTTGATTATATATCTCTTGGTTACCTCACTATCATATAGTTAATTAATCATCGTGTTTAATAGATTTTGACTCTGTAGTTCTAGCTTATAATTATGATCATTCATGTTTCTTTTCAATTTGTTTATCTAGAAAATTTTATTTCTGATTACTTTTATTTTTTTAAAATTTCCGATTACTTTATTAAGCTTATCACGCTTCCTTTATGTGGTTGATTTATTCATTATAATGGTTAAGTTTATGATAAATATAAATGGAGAACACTGAGGTGTGAGAGATTATTTAGTCACATGAAACTATTAGGTTTAGCTTGCGCCCTTTAAAATATTCAGAAAGATAAAATAATGGAAAAAAAAGTAAAAGTTTCCTCACAGTTTATCAGGAAAGCTTTTACTTGATGTATTTATATATCGAGTTGAAGGAAATAAAGTTATGTATAGGATATTTCCTAGCTAATTATTAGGCATAATTTTTAATACTTCTATTTATTTGATTCATCTATATGGATAGGGCCGGAAAAGTATAGGTATGTTCAAAAACTTGTATTGAATGATTTTGAAGATTTTTGTGAATATTGCAGATCTTTAGATCTTAAGAAATCGGAATGCTATCACTTGCATTCTTAGTTGGATATCATTTGGTCGTCCAATTAATGCTTTGAAACTTCAAAGGCTACACATGCAGTTTTTTAGTAGTGGGATGTTGATTATAACTATATCTTCTTTTCTATTTGTTAGTTTTGTTTGGGAAATCGCTTTGGTGTAGATTAAGGAGTAAATTAAGAGGCGTTGAAAGTTTTCATGTTATTGACTAAGGATTATGGGGAATAGCTGATTACGTACGTAGAGTTTTGTGTGATAAGAAATTTTTTTGAATATAATTGTGATACACTTGGCGGCTGAAATACTAAAGTTTTGTGGCCAATATGGTTTAACTTTGCTTTACCTTTGTTTATTATATGAGAGTTTTAGTGCATGATATGCTATTATACAACTAGTTATAAAAGCAACTATTAGTCACAAATTTCTTAAATTTACTAATAACTGGGTAATAGAGTAAAATTTACGATTCTCACTATTTCCATTGTATAATTATTTATAATGCATCCTAATTCCAATCTAAATTTATTTGTAATGGTTTCTTCCTCCTCATTAAAGGTGTCTTGGTTCATCAGCAATGATATATGGTCTAAAAATTGTCTTCTTGAATTTTTTCCTCAAAGCTTGGTGGATAACCTATGTAACATTCCCATTAATACTAATTGTAATGACCAAATTATGTTTAAATTATTGAGGATGACGACTTTACTCATATAAAGTTTGGTTCTTTTTTAGAAACAAAATAGATGTTATCCCTACTTTTGGTATAATATGGAATTCATGTACTCCTTCAAACTCTTCTATGTTATCTTAAATAATTTTAAAAGGCTATATTCCTGATGACAGTAGGTTACAAGAAAATGATTTATTTTTGGTTTCTAAGGGTCAATGTTGTTATTATGTTGATACTATTAGCCATGTTTTTTTGAATGGTCCTTTTGCTGCCAAAGTCTAAATTGCTTTAGAGAAATGCTTGCAATTTAAAACTGGTAGTAACAATAAGACTATTATCTCTTTTTTATATGGTTGGTTTTATAAAAAAAGTTAAAAAACATATTTTCACTGTTATCCCTTTACTGATCTTTTGGCTTCTTTAGGTTGAGAGGAAAAAGGGCAAGCACAATGGTATTAAAATGTGCCCTCAAAGGGTTTTAAGTTCTTTGTCATTCAAAATTCAATAGCTCTTCAAGGTTGATTTGTTAACTTTCGTGCATTTTAGAAGAAGGAGAGATTGACTTACTTTATTTAATATTCATTATGATAATACTAATAAGGTCTCTTGTCCTCTGATTATGATCAAGTGGTATAAGCCTTCTTTTGATGAGATTAAACTTAACATTTATGGTTCTTCTTCGAGTTATGGTTATGGTTGAGGTGGCTTGCTTCGTAATTATAATTGCAAGCTGGTGAGTTGCTTTGCCTCCAATATGTAAAATTGTGATGCTTTGAGTGTTGATTTGTATGGTCTATTTAAAGGTTTAAGAATGTGCTATAGCAACAACATTTAGAAATTATATATGGATTGAAATGGATTCTAAAATATTGCTTTCTTCGATCATTGCCAAAAAATATCTTAATGCTAATAATTTTTATATGTTTCAAAAGACTATGGTTTCACTAAGTAATCTTACTTTCAGAATTTCTTATATATAAATGGCCGCTAATGCGTGTGCAGTGTGGTTGGCTAAGGAAGGGTCTTTAGGAACTACTTTTTTGCCTTTCAACATGTTAAATGCTCATGCTATTATGAAAGGCAGAATTCTATTGGATGCTTCGGGGTTGCCTTTCATTATCAATTAGCTAGTTGGCTTGTTATCCTGGGGCCACTTTCTGGTGATTCCTGTTTTGTTTGTGCCTTAGTTGGGCCTTTGGCACAAGGTGGATCTTGTATTTTCTTTATGCTTATGGCCTATTTTTATGTTGTTTCATCTATAGGGTTTTTTCTGCTCGTCTAAACAGGATTTCGATCCTTATTTTGATGAGCTGTGGTTTGTGGTTTGTTTTGTTCGGTTGGGTTTGTTCTATCTGGTGCATCTCTATGCTTTTATTTGCTACTCAGAATTTTGTAATTTCTTGTCATATGTCGGGTTGGCCTTCTTCTTTTGGTCTAGGACTATTGGTTAGAGTCCTAGTATGTTTGCCTCTGGTGGGTGACCTTCTGATTGTCTGGGTGTGGTTTCTCCTCTTATTGCTCTTTAGGGTTTATTTTATTTTGTTGGGTTGGTTGTTAATCTTTTATCTTGTGTTTTCGTCATCTAGGTTCTCCTGGCTGGGTTCTATGTATCCTTTTATTTTTGTTGGAGGCCGTTCATGCTGTTAAGCTTATGGTTGTTCTTCTTAATTTTATCTGCTTGCTGTTCAGCGCTAGTTGCTGTTGGTTAATTATGGTTGTGTTGCCATGTTATTTCCTTGTGTATTTCTTAACTTATCTTTTTGTTTTGTAGGTGTGATGCTTTTTAGCTATATTTATGCTTTCTCTTTCTTTTTTTTCAGATTATCAGATGATATATGAGTGCTGATTGATATATTCAAGTTTGGGACTGCTTGCCTTTTTTTTCTTATTGTAATCAGATAGGGATCTAGAACTCGTTTGTTTTTTTTTTTTCCCTCTTTTGATTGTAGCTCTTTGAGCGTGTAGTGAGTAGTGGACCCCTCTAAAGACTTGTAATCCTTTTTTGATATTAATATGTAAGCCTTCTGTGAGTTTTAACCAAAAACAAAACCTATGTGATCTAATTAATGGCAATTTTTCTCAACCAAACTCTGATTCTTTTCGTGCATTGATATTGCACTTACATATTCAATTCTTGCTCACATGGTTGAGGATGTAGCAAAGAGACAATGCATAAAATTTTATCTAAAGCCACATATATATGATTGCCTTACTTCTTTATCATGAGTTATTTTTCTTTGTCTTTCCTTCCTTTTGATTTATAGAAGTTTCTTTTTTAATTTTTGCCTCCATCGAGCTATTCATATCAAATTTGACTTCTATTAGCTCTTATTCTCTTGGTTGTTAGTGCAATTTTTCTTTTATGTACTTAGTCGATAATTTATTTTTTATTTCATTTAAAGTTAATTTTTGACCTACGACTTCCATTATTCTTAACAAAAATTTATCATGGTAAATGAAATGATGTTCTCGGCATGTATAAGTTGTTCCCAAACCCTAAATAAACCTGATATAATAAATATTATACTTTATTTTTCATTATTTTTTCTGAAATATTTCGAATTTAGTTTACAAATGCTAAAAAAGGAAGGTTCAAGTTTTTTTTTTCAAATTATTTAGGAAACATATTTTAATTATCGTAATAATTAATGAAGTGGTATTTATTTGCAGAAGTTCATCATGATATGAAAATGAAACCGATGTTCTTTGCATAACCGATTTTCTTTCTAAGAAAGCTACATTTAACTCCTTAAGTGTGGTTTTTATTTATTTTCTATTAACAATTAGAACTGGTCGGTGAAAGTTTGATTGCAAGTGGGTTTTATTCTACTTGTTTTATTTTTGGATTTGTTTTGGAGGTCAACGTAGATTAAATCTTCAGTCATGATATATTATAAAAATAATAAAGTGTTATACTCCTTATGCAAGTTTTGTAAATTAAAATAATTAATACTTATTTTATTTAGGAAAAAAATTTAGAGTCTTTATTAAAATTTGATATGAATGAATTTTAAGATTTATTTTAACTAATGGTGGAAATAATATTTCAAATGGGTAGAGCAGAATGATTTTTCTGAAAATTTTGGATGATTAAGCTAGCTTTTATAATATAAATGATTACAAAAGAATTTAAAGATAAAATTTTTAAATTATATATGCTTACATTGGATTTTCTATAGTCAAATTATTCATATATTATATTTACTACATAGTAAATCTCTATGTTTTTGTCAACTTATATGAAGCCATATTTGTCTCATCTAAAAAGGCATTATTCTGAAGTCGATACGTAAGTTTTTTAACACCACCACAGGACAATCAATTCCTTTCGAGGAAAGTTAAAATCTCAAAAGAGGTTGAAATTTTCTTTTGCCTTGGACCAAATTCATCCAAATCCCTATAGAAAAATTTAAATTTTGGATTTTACTAGTTCTTGGATTTCTTGTCAAGCTCCTGCCGCTCTAGATGGAGTTTTTGGGTCAGACCACTAGCGTGCCATTTACTTTCTTTCTTTTGTGTTTTTTTTTTTTTAATAAAACCCCCAAAGGGGCCTATGCGTTAAATAATAAAAAGTTACAAGGTCCTTAAGAGGACCTCGAGCCAATACTGCTCAGAGAGCTACCATCAAAGCGAAAAAAGAACCTAATAGCTTAAGGTCTCCACTAAAGTACATGAAAGACAAAAAGCTCAAATAGGCCAACATACAAGGTGTCATAGCGAAAACCAATCCATAGATAAAAAGGCACATCAATAATCATACCCTTTTGCAATACAAGAGATAATTTATATACACCCTTTAACAATAGTCTAATGGCCATAATGCCACTATAGGGTGTAGCGGGTTAGGTGGCTGATGCATAATATCGTCATGTACTTGACATTGATGACACTTATTAGCATAATTAATATAATCTTTAATCATGTTAGGCCAATAATATCCAATGCATTTGATTTTGATTTTTATTTTTGATCCGGATTGGTGTGCACCGCATAATCCTTCATGGACTTCAATTATAAACTTTTGGGATTCATCATGACCCATACATCGTAGTCATATTCGATCAAATGATCTACAATATAGTGCATCATTCATGTAAGCATATCTAATAATTGTTGTTTTGGATATTTGTGAAGCTATAGTTTTATCTTACGGTAATCTACCATCTTTAAAATATGTGATGAATGATTCCCTCCAATAATTCTCATCCACTACATTTCTTTAGCCAGCTTTGTCAGTGCATCGACCTTGTCATTTTCATCACTTGTAATCCTAGTTAGGGTTACATCAGGTATTTTTTATAAGAGTTTCAAAGCATAGTCATGATATGAGATTAGCTCTGGCTTATTAATTTTAAAATTATCTGCTATTTACTTAATTATAAGTTGAGAATCTCCATACATTACAGGAAATTTTGCTCATTACCGGCGGTTTTTGCCGGCGATTTACTTGTAAATACCGACGGTTTTGAATAAAATCGACGACATTTCGGCAGCTATTAAACCGCCAGAAAAAACGGCATCGGAAATCGTTGCCGGCAGCATTTTTTCGGCGATTAATTTCACCGACGGCTTCCCGACCGTCCGACCGCCGGTAAAAATACCGTCGTTTGATCGCCGGTAGACTGCCAGGAAACTTATCGGCAGCTAACCGGCGGTCATAGCCGAAGGAATTGCAAGCGGTTTTAGCCGCCGGCGTGTCGCCGAACAACTGTCGGACAGCGTTGGCAAATCGCCGGTAAAATACCGGCGGTTATAAGAGATTGCCGACGGCATCAATGAGCCGTCCGGTATCGACTTTTCCGGCGGCTAAACCGTCGGTTAGCGGCCGGAAACCTGTAGCACCTGAAAAAAAATTGACAACCTCCCCTCTTTTAATTGAGGGATTTTCACCCTAAACTCTAAACCTGCACAGAAAATAATAATCATAATTTTGGTTAATTGCAAGCTCAAGACCCGCTATTAGAGCTTTATATTCAACTTAATTATTAGTGAAGGATTCTATCAAGTTGTAGGAGCATCGAAGTATATATATATACTGCCTTATGTGGTTTTGAATAAGGCTGATGCCCACCTGAACTATTGGGAGCTTGGGCAAACTGAGCTGGTTTTATTAATGATACTCCATCGAAATAGATCTCCCATTCTTGCAGGGTTTTCTTTTTCCTCCACTTCAAGTATTTGCTAATCTTATAACTCGTCATTAAGTGGAGATTCTGCAGGTAAATGTGAGCAGCTATGAAGTCAGTTAATGCTTGTCCCTTTATAGCCTTTTGTGGCATATATATTATATCAAAATGTATTAATTACACCGCCCTCTAGCTAGATGATCCTTGAGAGTGAGTCTAGTGATCATTAAAAATTTTGATGGATCCACTTTAGATATCAATGGTATCATATGGGATAACATATAATGTTGCAGTTTTAATTTTGTGTAGCAAAAATTAACGCTAAACATTGTAGATGAATGACTCATTTTATTTTTTCTCGCATGTCTGAAGATGTAGCAAAGAGACTAAAGATAATTTTATACAAAGCCAAACATATATGATTGTCTTACTTTTATTAAGAGTTATTTTTCTGTCATTCATTCTTTTTATTTCTAAAATTTTATTTTTAATTTTTGCCTCCATCAAGCTATTCGCATCAAATTTGAATTCTATTAGCTCTTTTTCTCTTGTTTGTTACTTGTTAGTGCAATTTTTCTTTTATATCCTTAATAAATAATTTTTTTTTTATTTCATTCAAAGTTTTTGACCTATGACTTCCATAACAAAAACTTATCATGGTTAATGAAATGATGTTCTTGGCATATATAAGTTTTTTTTTTTTCAAATACCAATATATTTCTCTTACATTGCATCCCTTATCAACAAATCAAACAGCCCAATTAACTCACAAAATACCAAATGGCTTCCTCCAGCTTAATATGTTCAAAAAATTATAATCAATCTTTCTGTATAAGGGAAATGGTTAGATTTAATTACTCAAGTATTACAATTCAAAATAAATACTCTTGATATATTTTTGGCATATATAAGTTGCTAAACCCTAAATAAACTTGATATAATAAACATTATTCTTTATTTTTCATTAAAAATTATTCCTTATTTTTCATTTTGTTTTTCTTAAACATTTTGAATCTAGTTTATATATGCTAAAAAGGAAGGTTCAGAATTTTTTTTTCCAAGTTCTTTACGAAACATTGCATGGATGTTAATTATCGTGATAATTGAAGTGGTATTTATTTGGATAAGTTCATCATGATATGTAAATGAAAGCGATGTTCTTTGCAAAATAGATCTTCTTTGCAACAAAACTACATTTAACTTCTTTAGTGTTGTTGCGTGCTAGAATATACGCGGCAGTAGAGTTAGAAAATATTCGTCTTAGCCTTGCACAAGTATTCCGCACACAAACAGAAAAGAGAAAATGAACACCAAGGTTTTTACGTGGAAAACCCAAAAGAGGAAAAAACCACGGGGCCTCGCCCAGTTGCAAAGTTCCACTAGTATTTGTTTGAAGTACAAAGGTTGATCCGTCTTACCGAGCCACGGTACCGCTCGATACTAAGTTCGGTATCAAACGAGATGCATTTTTATTGGGGTCTGGATTCCGCACAAAATATTTTTTTCCTGGGTTGGATTCCAATATCATTTTAATAATAGGTAGAAAGGAGAACATGATGTATATTTATGTCAATTTTATTGATATTGGGCTCTGTAGTATGTCTGATATATATTTGTAATGATATATGTCTTTTTGCCAACTCGACTTCTAATTTATATATTATTTGCTATCTGCTCCTTTTTGTGTGTAGTAGTTCTTTTTCGCAGGTTTTTGGCATGTTGATGCTTGTTGCAAGCTTAATTTTTTTCGAAAAAGATGGTGCTGATTGTTTTTATCTGGATTTTTTTTGGGTGTCAGCTCATGGCTGGCTTAGCATGTTATTAGGTTATCATGTAATTTTTATTAGAGGGAACTCTTTGCTCTTAGGTTCTTATTTTGGATTGGTTTTATAGCCCCACGGAGCGGTCTGAAGGTTCCCCTTAATAACCTTTTAATTATCTTTTTTATTAATGCGTAGGCTCTCCAAGAATTTTATCCAAAAAAAAAATCTAATTAAAAATAAATAAATTTTAATTATAATAAAGTATTCTGATATGATATGCTCAGGTCATTGAATTTTAGCCAAGCACTACTTTAGTTCCTTGAGACGGAATCCTAATGGAGTCTGGAGCAAATAGTAGAAGAATCTTACAAGAGCAGATTAAAGCCATAACATTGCTGGATCTCCTCAGTAGCTTACAAAGTATTCATTTTATCCAATTACTCTCTTATTTTGCTCATGCAGGATACATTAATTATTATGATATTTTTTATCGTTTGCTTCTACAGGAAACATAAATTTCAAAACCACAAGAGATAGAAAGGCTAAAGTACTCGTATTGGTCACTTGATAGCTATGAGGTGAGCTGCCTTTGTTATCCTAAAAAAGTTGCAACTAATTTTACTCAAATTTTCTTATAGCCTCAACATGTGAGCAAGCCCCACAACAACACCACCAGTAGTTCCCAAAACCATCATTAAGCACACATGCTAGCAACAACCTCCAATAATAACCAAAACCTGAAAAGAAAACATGAATAGATAGCAGAGAAGCAACAAGATACAAAAGGACTCAAACACTTCAATTGAACGAACAATGAAATAGCAATAGACAGCAATAGACAACAAACATTGTTGATTGATTTTTAACTATTTTTGTATAAAACCTACATAGGGTCCTACGCGATAATTTAAAAAGGAGGTTACAAGTCCTTAATGAATCATAAGCTCTCTAAAATATAACATGTAAGATAAAACCTATGAGCCAATGATTCAATCTAATATAATAAGCAAACAAAAAGAACGGGAGGCAAGTCAAACCAGCGAGAGGGCTACCCAAAAAGGGACCTGTGAAATAGCATAAGAACCTCAACAACATCCAAGTACTCCTCCATCCAATAAGAAGTAACATATATAAAAGCCACCAAGCATCAAAACATGCACAAAATCTAGAGAAAGAATAAGAAACCAAGCATAAAAATAAATGACCAATGGAAGAAGAACCCAGTAAAACACAGCAGCACCAAACCAACCAAGAACAACCAAAGCAAGAATAGAGAAAAACACCAAAGCCCACAACACCACAAGCCAAACAAAACCAAACACTAGAAGAAAACCCACAGACAAGGCCAACCAAGGTCCCCAATAGCTCATAGAAAAAAAAATAACAACTGCAGCCAAAATCCCATAAAATAATATATAGAACAGAGGAACAACGCCATCAACAACACAAAGGCCAGCTAAAAAAAAAAAACTTTATTTTTATTATTTTCCTTTCCTAAACTCATAGAGAAACCAACTTTATCAACACTACCAAAAAATAGGGTTTTCGCAGCATAAATTTTTACTTTTCCTGGCGGTTATAACCGCCTCTAAATTATTTGCAGCGGTCATTAAACCGCTGCAGAACCGCCGTGTTTGCCTTCCGCTGCAATGGCCTTCCGCAGCGGTTTTAGGACCGACGGGGTAGCTTTTTGTATTGCGTTTTTTTCGCAGCGGTTTAAACCGCCAGTAAATCCCCAGAATAATAGCGGTTTTAACCGCCACAAAGGCAAGCAAAATCGACTTAATCGGCGTTAAGCGGCGGTTTTCTGGGACGTAGTGGCGGTTATAACCGCCACAAAGGCAAGCAAAATCGACTTAATCGGCGTTAAGCGGCGGTTTTCTGGGACGTAGTGGCGGTTATAACCGCCACTAATGTCCAGAATTTTTTTTTTTAAATTTTGAAACTTGCCGTTCACACCTGCAACAAGAGAAGAGAAATCATATATAACATAGGGATTTTTTCATGGCTTCAAATAGAAATTCATATACATAGATCCAAGGTTAGGTAGAATCATCAAATCCATTAGACTAGGAATTCTTTGATGTAATTAAGTTTGATTCATGCTATATATATATATCACAAGCAAAATACAAAATAGAACATCAATTTCATAGAACATTTAAATGGCCTCACTTTAAATAGAACATCAATTTCATGCACTTTGCACTAGGACTCTATTGGCTACAAAAGTGATCTAGAAATTAAGCACCATTTACAAAAACTATTTAAGAACATAACTTTTCTACCATTATCAAACAAAATACAAAATGTTCTATACATAGTCGATGATTTATAACACAAGGAAATGAGCACAAAATAACAATATTACATTTCAAAATCAAAATAACAAAAGTTCGAAATTACATAAAATGTCTACATCACCAAAAGCATCACATCTAATACCAGTGCTCATCAGCAGACTGTCAGGCATCAGATAAATTGTCATTTCCACCCTGAAAATAATATAAAGAGAATGAGATAATAATAATCAAGCAATTTATATTTAATTTAAAAAAAAATTCATACCATTTCTGATCCTCCATGGGGTGGATGATTCCTTTGCGTTTCTTGCATAAACTGTCTCATCTCATCACGAAAAGAGGCAAATTCTCTCGCCTGATTATCACGAAATGATATGAACTCCTCTCTAAGACTAGCTATCTGTCCAAAACTGCTACCGCTACCACTACCTTCTTCATTTTTGCTTTGAGGAAAGAATCTAGTAGGCGTAACACCAAATCCCTGGGTACGAACTCTACCTGAATGTTCTGGTCCCATAACTATAGCAAAAACTCTCTCATTAGCTTCAATATTTCCTTCTTCAGGTGTAAGCCCTTCTTGGGCAAGAAGATTGCATGCTTGCGCCTACAGTTCAAAAACATATAGTTAAATATATTGAAGAATGAATTTATTAAAAAAATTGTAATAATTATATATATATACCCATCGCTGCATAGCGTCATCAGATGACCATGTCCCATCTTTATGCATCCTATTAATTTTCCATAATTGTAATCTGTCCGTAATAGACTACAAAAAATTATAATAACAATGTAAGTTTGAAAATAAATTATTTAGTAGTTATAAATAAATGTTTAATTTTATACCGTTTCCTTCTGTCTTCGAACTGAACTCACACGACCCATTGTGTGAGGACAAGTTTGTTTCTTGGCATTGGCAGAATTTTTTGCAGCCCTTTCCTGTAATACATGATAATGTTACATTCCAAATTTTAAACTATGTAAAAAAAACTTAATCACAATATTTACCTGGTCCTCCGGCTTTGACCACTTGTTAACAAGTTGACACCACTGCAACTGATCTACTCCAGCTGGAACTGTCTCTAAAATTTCCT
>NW_021319037.1:147496-172082 GCF_001605985.2 Dendrobium catenatum
GAGAGAGATTAATTGTTTAGGCTTTCAGCGCCCGAGCGTGGCAAATGAGAACTGAATCAAACGGGCAAGCTAACTTCTTTGTTTATTAAGATAATTATCTCTGAAAATGAACTGCTCATGCCACTTCTCATATATATATATGAAATTTGCGTGGAAGGATCGATCATGCAGGATTGCTTTGATTAACATGAGGGACTTAGAGTAGTTGCAGCTTTATTGATTTGCCTACTTACTGGAGGAGGTAAGTATTTATGCCTTGCAATTCATTGGTTCTTTGACAATGATGACGTTGGTTATTGATTTGCGCGACCTTTTTTATTTTTTCAGTCCTAAAAGGAGGTTAGACTGATTTTGGCTGGAGTTGATATGAACTAAGCTGAAACAATTAGGTTTAGTTTATCTTTCTTGTGTTTGGGCCTTGAGGTGGCGTTTATTTTGTAGTTTAATCCATTGAGCAATGGATATGCCTCGTTATACTTCAGTGCCCTGCAATTTGATTATATCATTGTAATCCCTGCATTTGGCCTAGTGAAATAGTTGATAAAAGTTATATTTGTATGCTTTTTAGTACGTCTAAAAATAAAGATTTATTTGGGGCATTTTTCTCGATACTCTTGTTTTTCATATGCTTGGCTTTTTTATTTTATAAATTTTTATATCAAGTGTTGCATCTTCAAATTAGATCAGTTAGTATGTCGTAGATATAAAGATGCCCCCTTTTTTAAATATTTATATGAAATTATTGTCTCCAAAGTGTTTCTGTAATTATCTTTATAAAGTTGCCCCTTTTTTAAGATACATTTTTATTTTGACTTCGTTTGGGACGGTTTTTTTTATTGTTTCTAAAGCAATTTACAAGAAAAGAGTTACAAGAATTAAAAAGCAACCATTTTGAGGAGAAAACGTCTTCAACAATAAAGCTTAAGTTGCAAGCATTGACTTGAAAAAGTTCATTCATATTAAATATACTAATCTTAGTTCTGCCAGAAAAGGGAGGATATGAGATTTGAATTAGAGACTTTATTATCAATATTTGAAGTAAATGATCTGTACCATGCATGAAACAAAAAAGATAGGATGGTATTTGCAATGGAGAGCTTAAAAGCTCTATCATTCAAAATAAAATAAAGGGAAATTTATAGCCAGTAAATGTATAGCCAGCTGATCCAGAGGACCACTATCTAACTTCTCTACAATATCATTGCTACAAATAAATGCTTCATAACTGCAATTGAAGTAAACCAAAAAAAAAGTCAACTAAGTATTTTTGGTTCATTGAACTTTTTTATTTATTGAACTAAGATAACTATACCAAAATCTGCATAGCTTTTTGAATTAGCTTGTTCTGGCAACTATATGAGTTGGTCCCTTCAGTATTTCTGTTTTTTAATATAACCCTTATTGTAAAAAACTGTGGTGAATTGAAAATTTGTTGATTTTTGCTCGGAAGATCTGTGATTGAGCTGCTACTTGTAAATCAGAAATTAATTTTACTTTTTGGTTGTAGCATTTTTTTTATTGCAATCTTCTCACAGAATATTATCGACATGATCATATTTAAACCTTTGTTTTCTTCACCTTAATTCTCTCTTTTGGTTTCCTAAAAACAACTTTTAATTTTTTTTCATTGCAGAAAATGGCAGGAGGTAGTCGTTTCAGACAAGCAAAGAAGGTAGTTTGTAGAGGTGGATCAAGTAGAGGAGGATCAAGTAGAGGTGAAACCAGTAGGGAGACTGAATCAATTACACCTTCTACTTCAGTACACCCAGATTCGCAAGAAGAGATTGAGTGCAGTGGGACACAACAGGCTTCACAACATTCATTTGGTGGTGCAGCTCCAGCCACACAAGAGGGGATATGGCTCGTCGGTATGATTTTTTTTTTAACAATCATTTTATTTTAAATGAATTATGTAGATGAGCAAGGACCTATCATGCTTATTAATTTATGTGGAATTATGTAGATGAGCAAGGAAATCCTTCAAGGCGTAGAGGGAGAACAACATGTGCTGATATACAGAATATGCCGCCAGGGACACGAATTCATATAGAAGTTAATGAAAACAACATCCCTTGTAACATACCTGAGTCGACTTTGCTAGGAACATATCTTGGTGTTGTTGCAAGAGACCCTGTTTTGGCTCCAATATCATTCCTGATTGGAGAAAATAAGGGTATGGAGCCATATAAGAAAGATGTTAGCTGAAGTTGAGGTATATTTATTTCATAGCAAATTTGAATTTTTTAGTTTTAATTATTAACATATCATATTTATAATTGCAGTCTAAATTTGAGTTTCCTGGTCATATACGCCATTGGATTCTTCAATCCCTTGGTGTTAAATGGCGTAATCATAAAACCACCTTAAAGGCCGAGCATTGGGACAAGTAGAATCGCATTCATATAAAAAAAAATAAAAAAAAAATAAAATAAAATAAAAAAAAGCTATGAGGTGAGCTGCCTTTGTTATCCTAAAAAAGTTGCTAACTAATTATACTCAAATTTTCTTATAGCTTCAACATGTGGAGCATTTTCTGTCTTGTTTTTCAGAAAATTCAAATGATTGTTGATATTAAATATAAACCTAATATTGCACAAATTTAAAATATAGAAAAGACTATTGATTACTTTTTTTTAAAATAAAATCCGCAGAGGACTTATATGTTAATTCAACAAAAAGATTTCAAGTCCTTAAATAAATTAAATGCTCACTAATGCTCAAAGAGCTACAGTAACAAAGCAAAAAAAAAATATGAGGAGAAAATGATCCCTACTATAAAAAGAAAAAACTAAAGGGAGGCAAAGAGCCACCCCAAAAAAGGGAAAATCAAGCTCAAGCCAATGTAGCAACCCAATCAAGCCCCACAACAATACCACCAGTCGTTCCCAAAACCATTATTGAGCACACAAGCAACAACCTCCAATAATAACCAAAACTTGAAAAGGAAACATGAATAGATAGCAGAGAAGCAACAAGATACAAAAGGACTCAAACACTTCAATTGAACAAACAATGAAATAGCAATAGACAGCAATAGACAACAAACATTGTTGATTGATTTTTAATTTTTTTGTATAAAACCTACATAGGGGCCTACATAATAATTTAAAAAGGAGGTTACAAGTCTTTAATGAATCATAAGCTCTCTAAAATTTAACATTTAAAGTAAAACCTATGAGCCAATGATTCACTCTAATATAATAAGCAAACAAAAAGAACGGGAGGCAAGCCAAACCAGCGAGAGGGCTACCCAAAAAGGGACCTCTGAAATAGCATAAGCACCTCAACAACATCCAAGAACTCCTCCAGCCAATAAGAAGTAACGTAAAAGCCACCAAGCATCAAAACCTACAAAAAATCTAGAGAAAGAATAAGAAACCAAACATAAAAATTAAATAAATGGCCAACGGAAGAAGAACCTAGTAAAACACAGCAGCACCAAACCAACCAAGAACAACCAAAGAAAGAATAGAGAAAAATATCAAAGCCACACCACAACCCAACCAAAACCAAACACTAAAAGAAAACCCACGGACAAGGTCAACCAAGGTCCCCAATAGCTCATAGAAAAAAAAAAAAAATAACAGCTGCAGCCAAAAACCCACAAAATAATATATAGAACAGAGGAACAACCATCAACAACACAAAGGCCACTAAAAAAAACTTTTTTTATTATTTTTCTTTCCTAAACTCATAGAGAAACCAACTTTCTCAATTTTCATCACACCCAAATTAAAATCCTCTAAAGACACTATAGAACCGACAACATAAATATCCCAATGACAACGGATATTACCTGAGAATTCATCCATCCAATCGAAATGATCAACAGGGTAAACATAGTGCAAGCCCTTATGTCACTCACCATCCACATTAATACACGCATCCTGCATGGGAGAAACATGCAAATCAATAAAAGGGACACTATTAGAAACGTACATACCTTCAAAATGAAGATCAAAGTCCAAGATATGATTAGAAATAGAAGACATGATTTTGCATACCCACAACATCATAACCGTCATTCGACACACTCAAACCAGCAGAGGAAGAAATTAAATGTTATGTTGATATTTGAATGTTCTTGCCGGCGTGATGAAACATTTCAATCACTACATGAAAATCGTTCATTTCCGGCAAAATTTTCTTCGGATTTCCGGCGGACAATTTTCCGGTGGATTTTCCGACAGCCTTCCGATGAATACAGATGAAATATTTCTGACAGATTTTTAGATTGCATTAGAGGTAAAAGAAGTTAGTTTCAAATCATTCACATAAAATGGTCTTATGATATCATTTTAAATGAATGAGTAAAGAAGTTTTGTAAATCAGACTATAAATATAGGATAAATTTAATAACGCTCATAAGCCTTCATGCAAATAGACACACGAGTGACTCAATATCAATTGATGGAAGCTGTGTCACCTGAGCCTTATTAGGTGGTAATGTAACTTGACAAATTAAATAACCATTCTTCAAATTCATGTGCAAAAGACAGTTTTGTATGCAACAAATAATAAGTTAGAACATCGCTGATATATATACTCAAAATGTGTCAGATAAGGCATTTTATGCATAGACTTCACCACAAAAGGTAAGCTTCCATATGAATCAATAAAAGTTTGTTACTTCAAACTTTAGTCCAATCTCTTTGATAAGAATTTAGGTCAGTTTCTAGAAAAAATGCTCCCTTTTCAAAGAATCTAAAAGGATAAACTCCAACACAAATGCTAAGCCGCGTAACTTTAACTGCAATAGTTCTAGCCATGCCATCGATTATGGAAACAACTAATACTCGCTGCTCCAGCTTTATTAATGTTTAGCTATTAGTTTCATTTCTTTTGTCTATCCTGAATGATTTTCTGATAACCTAATATATTATTTTGGGTAATAAGAGTGCATCCTTTTACAGGTTCATGTCACATAAAGACTCAATGGAACTTATTATTTACAAGCTCATGTGCAGACTTCTAATTATTTTCTTGAACTTGTGAGCTTCCACCAAGGGTAGGTAAATAATATAAAATATATTAGGTTTAGTGCTGTCAAGTTATATTGCCTACCCTAACTTGAGGCAAGCCTCCCGTAAATCATTGATTTCTAAAGTTTTTTGTACTTAAGGCCAAGTTCTAACATTCTCCTCTCAACAAAAAAAATAATAAAATAAAAAATAAAACAATGTTGAAAAATTATACTAAAACATCAAAGTGAATAACGGATCATATATATGATCTTGATTGCAGCTATGAAAAAGAATTGATGGAGTTCTCTGCAGCAGCTGAGCAAAATAGCAAGTGCAAGTGTTGATTAGCGATTAGCTAAAATAAAATACTTATAGGCAAACAGTTCGTAAGCATTAACGAGAAGTAGAGGCCTAAGGCAACCTATAGTCTTGCTGAAGAATAAAAATGCATGCAAAGATAAGCTAGCAAGTATCGTAGTGGTGCCGGCAAGGGGATGGTAGAGTTTTTCAATATTGCTTGACATGAATCTAGTAGTGATGATAGAGTTTTTTTTCAAGAGAAAAGAAAGACAAAATGAATTCTAGCTAGCAGGGAATCGAAAACTAAAGTTTAGTAATAAGCATAATTAAAACCGCAGAGGCAAAGTAAGAAGCTAAAAGATTCAATTAACACTTCATTTAGGACAGCTTTCTTAGTATTTCTGCTTTAAAAAACAATAAGAAAGTCATCACAAACCAAGCTTAAGCCATGTCAACTTATGCTATTTAAAGATATCAATTGTTTGCTTTATAATTTTTTATAAAAAAACCTGTTCATAAATATTAATCACCACATATTCTTAATTTGCCAATCCGCTAATAACTAATAACATGAAAATTTTTATCGAGATTAGAGGGATTAGTCATGAGAAAGAAATTAAGGAAGAGATGTCATGCGGTATTGGCGCGGCTCAATCGGACGACCAGACCAATATATATTCTCTCTCATTGGCCAAGCAGTCGGATTGAGCAGCACCAATACACCATCGATCTCCTCCGGTCACTTCCTCCTTTATTTTTCCCTTTCATTCTAACTCAACACTTAAAAGAAGAAGAAGAAGAAGAAGAGCTTAATTAAAAGAAAAACTGGTGCCGGCTAAGCAAAAGGAAGAAAGAAGGAGAGGGATGGATTGGCTCTTCATGCTGAAAAACAATACATTTATTTATAGGCAGATGGAAGGTGCTAAAGAATTAATTAATATTAAATGATGGCTGGAAAGAGACAACCCGCTCAATGACTCCTTTATTTCGCCAACCATAGCAGTTTTGGACAAAATCTCTTCCCATCTGCTTGCCGGCTCTGCACTAAATTCATTAAAGTTAGATTTTTTTAAAAAAATTCGACTTTCTTCATAACGCCTGTAATAGCATTTCCAAATAGAGCTTGGTCATGAAAATCTTCATCTTCATCTAAGCTACAGCTGCTCAATAATGGCAAAATTTTGAAAACAGTTTTTTTTTTTTTTTAAAGATTTTTAACATGCGAAAAATATTTATTATAGCAAATTAGATCAAATCGTCATCTGGCTGACGAGTTGCATGCCATGTGGAAATCAAGTTAGCGACTTGGCCATGTAGAGATTTCATCTCATTTGTCAAAATAATTTTTTTCCTCACGTTTTTAAAATTTAAATTAAAAAAAAATGCTATTTCTAAAAGTTTGCCAACTGCAAATTACCTTTTTTACTTGAAAGATTATCATGAATGATTCAATTGATAATATATATAATACTTTGTTATACAATGTGAAAGCAATTGTCATGCAAAATTTATAGAATTATTCTGTAAATAAATGATCCATAGGTCTTGAAGAGTTATTAGAGAGAGAGAGAGAGAGAGAGAGAGAGAGAGAAGGTTAATTATTCCGTTATTTGAAAACTTCAAATATTTCTCTATACCCAGCGTCAATTTTTGTTTCGTTTATTCTAAATTTAGAGAAGGGTCTGTTGGAGAATACATTAAGATTAATGGCCAAATCATACACACTATAGAGGATTTTTTTTTTCCTAGTTTGTCCGGAAGTGATTTCTGTCCTTGTATTTTGATAACTAAATCTTGTATTTATATCTGTTGCTTATCCGATAAAAAGTTTTTCAGTAAAATTTTGGCAATATTATATTTGTTTAATAAATATTTTGATATGAATGTTCACTGAAATTATCGAAGAAAGAGAAGGAATTCATATTTATTAAAAAGATCATTATGAAGTGAGAATATTTTAGCAAATGCCTTTCAAGATTGTTGAATTTTGTCATTTGACAAAGAATCAAATTTAGTTAAGGGTGAAGTTCTTGAGTTCCTCAATTCTCCAATCTCTCTCCAATTTTGAATTAAGGTACAAGCTCTCAACCTCTTTTCATGAGAAGAATGGAAGAAGATTTATATTTTTCTTGACTGGTATTTTAATAATT
The DNA here is from genome assembly GCF_001605985.2 of Dendrobium catenatum. NCBI lineage: Eukaryota > Viridiplantae > Streptophyta > Magnoliopsida > Asparagales > Orchidaceae > Dendrobium > Dendrobium catenatum. Next base: position 154,911 of record NW_021319037.1, read on the forward strand.
TTAGACAAAATTTTCACTAAATCTAACGACTCATATTGATTCTCTTTAATATAAATCATCATTTTAGTATTTGTCTTATATATTAACCTCAAAACTAAGTGATCTTGGGCTTATCAAATTTATGTTGGTGAGATGCTAATTTTTTTTTTTTTTTTTTTTTTTTAAAATGTTTATTTTTTTTTTTTTTTTTTTTTTTTTTAAAGTTAAAACCCTTACAAGGGGCCTACGCGTTAATAATCAAAATCGGTTACAAGGTCCTTAATAGGAACCTCCAGCTCTCTAATGCTCGAAAGAGCTACATATAACAAAACGAAAAGAAAACCTATGAGCCGGTGGTTCCTATTACTACGATTACAAAAATAATACCAAAAGCACCTAGGTCTGTGAGTGAGCAGAACCCAAAAAAGGAAGCAAATAATGAAAGCATTCCGCTCAATCTTCCTGCAAAAAAACAAGTAACTATGGCCAAAAAACAATAATAACCCAAAAAAACTGACCTTATAACCCGTATAATGAATTAGAATGGAATAATCTAAAAACCTGCAATTAAAAAACACCAGATTAGTAAAACCAAAGAAACCCAGAGCAGAATCATTCTTACCATCCTTTTTAATCAGATAAATCCTGCGGATAATACTCTCCTCATCCATACAATGAGTAAACCAACAACCCGTGAGACTATACCAGTTCAAAAACATCCTCCAGTTCAAACCAACCAGCTCAACGAAAAACCAGTATAAAAAAGAAAAGGTATACACCTCCAGGCATTTCCCAGTAAACTCACCCATTAACACCCAGCCAACAACAGCAGCCATCACCCCAGCAAGAAACAACTCCCCAGATTGGTGAGATGCTAAATTTAATTAATATAAGCAGGTAAGGTTCAAGATAGTTTGATCCTTCAATTAATGTATCAAAGTCTTTAAATATAATTTAAGTGTTCAAATTGGCTTTATTGGAATGTAATCATATCACTTTTGGTGTCATTAAACTCATCTAATCAAGAAATCTAGTTTGATAATTTCAATTTTTTGACTTAGTATTGGCCTAGGGTTAACCTAAGGGGGTCCACCACCTATTTAGAGTTAATAGAGGGTTTCCTAGGATCCTCAAATAGCTTATAGGAATATATGGTCAGTTGGACCATAGATGGTTTAGTTAAACTCTTTTTTTTTCACTTTTTTTTTTTGTTAAAACCCATAAGAAGGTTTTACGCATTAATTATGTAAAATTTATAAGTCCTTAAAGGTTCTTTAGCCATCTAATGCTCCAAAGAGCTATAATGACAGAGGAAAAGAAACATGATAAGGCCCAAGAACCTGACTAGCATACAATAAAAGAAAAAAAAAAAGAGAAACCAAAGTAGATAAAGGGCAAATTCCCCACACCAAGAGGCTAGCAAAAGAGATCCATGGAAACAACATCATAAGCACGAAACTACAGGAAATTCACTCATTACCGGCGATTTATTCCGACGGTTACTACTTGTTTTTCGGCGGTTTGGTAAAAAATCGGCTGCTTCTCGGCGGTTCAAAAATCAATGGTAAAAACGACGTCGGAAACCTTTTCCAGCGGTGTTTTACCGGTGGTTTTTCGGCGGTCGAAGCGCCGGTGACCGCCAGTTAGCTTCCGAAGGTCTAAGCACTGGTGACCGCTAGTTCTGTTACCGGCGGTGCGACTGCTAGCGTGTCTCCAGTAAACCGTCGGACATCGTCGGCAAACGGCCGGTGTTGACCAGTGGTTTTAAAAGTTTTTCATCGGCATTAATTAATCGTCCGGTATCGACGTTTCTGGCGGCCAAACCGTTGGTTGGCCTCCGGAAACCTGTAGCATTTGAAAAAAAAAATTGACAGCCTCCTCTCTATTTAAGGGATTTTCACCCTAAACTCTAAACATCCACAAAAAATACAGCAATGTTCACAATTTTGGGTAACACGCCACTATAGTCAATCATAATAATTATCACAAATATATTTATTAAAATAAAATAATAAGTGAAACAGACCATTTCATAACTAAATTCATAAGTTCAACCAAATAAGTTCATGACTAAGAAGAAACCAAATAAGTTCATAACCAAATATGTTTATAATAACTTCATCATAAGTTCATCAAACAAAAAAAAGTATTAATCCTCCTCCATATCCTCGCTGTTTGGTGATGCATGTGACTGCTCTTGCTCTATCTTATTTTGATTTTCATCTCTGTAGGATCGCAGCTCTGCCTGCATCTTATTTTGAACATTTCTCATCTCTTCTATCTCTCTCATCAGCGCTGCAATCCTCTGGCTTACAATTTCTTCAGCTCCACTTGGATCATAAAATGCTGAGGTAGATAAACTGCCCTCATAAGCATATCCTTGCGAACCCATGCCATATACCCTCTACCTCTGCCTTCCTCCAACAACATCTAACCATATATGATACTCGAAATACTGGGTCGATCCTGAAGTGAGTGGTTTATTGAGACAAATATGTTTCATATACCGATCACACCACTAATTAAACCGGCATTAATTCTGACGGCTGGAGAACTGTCGGTCCAGACCACCAGTAATTGATGAATTTCCTGTAGTGCGAGCAAGCTAGAAGGGACAACAGGACCACCATTGGCGGATTTAGGAGGGGGTTGTGGGGGGCGGGGGGCTAGAGGGCACGTCCCCTTCCACTACAGGAAAAGCACCCATTTCCGGCGGCTTTTTCCGACGAAATTTGAGCATTTTCCGGCGGTTTTTTCATTTTCCGGCGGTTTTCCGGCGGTATTTGTGCCGCCGGAAAAAACGGCGTAGGAAAATAATTTCCGACGGCTTTTTCCGGCGGCGAATAATTCCGGCGGCTTGTCGGCGGACATAAACCGCCGGTAGCCGTTTAACTAATAAAAAATTTTAAAATTCCGCCGGAAACCTTGAAAAGCCGTCGGAAAGCCGCCGGAACATTTTGGGGGAAATAAGCCGTAAAAAAAGCCGCCGGAAATCCGCCGGAAAGCCGCCGGAAATCCGTCGGAAAATTTTGCGGGAAATAAGCCGTCAAAAGCCGCCGAAAATCCGCCGGAAAACTGACCGCCGGAAAGCCGCCGGAAAATTCCGCCGGTAATAAGTGATTTTCCTGTAGTGTTCCCAAAAAAAATCTTATAAAATCAATCAACTTTTGGGCTGAAATGACTTTTTGTTCACTATCCCTCTCTCCTTCTCTCTCTCCCTCTCTCTCTCTCTCTCTCTCTCTCTCTTTACATTTTTTCTCTTATAGTGGCAACCTTTTGTATTTGATTCCCTCTTTCCTCTCTCTCTCTCTCTCTCTCTCTCTCTCTAAAGATCTCATGAGAGTGAGATGATATTTTTCACTTAGCTATTTTTATTTATTTTTATTAGATCATCTTAAACTTTTTTTTTCATTTATTTTTTTTTATTTTAATCATTTTTCTTCACATTACTAGTTTTTTTTTAAATAAAAAAAAATCATCAAATTTTTTAATTATTTTAAAATCTCCAAATTCTCTTTTATACGAATATATAATTAAAGCCAACAAATTACACTAGAGAAAGATTACAATATTTAAATTTAAATCAAGTAGCTTATATACTAATTATAATTTTTTATATTAATAACATGCAAAATTTTTTTTTATATTTATATAATTTATTTATTTATTATTATTATTTTTATTTAAATTAGACATGAAAACCTTAAGTTAGATATTTAAAAAAAATTAAAATTCTAATGTCAATTTCAAGCTCGAATGAAAAAACTTGATGGTATTTTTCAAATTAAAAATTTGTGCCCCCACAGAGATAAATAATCCTGGCTCCGCCACTGACGACCACCCAACAGCAAAGAAATAAACATAAAGTACCGCCTGCATGAAAAACACAACGGCAACAAGGAAAAAAAAAAGAAATAGGATACAACACCCCACACAAACAATTAGCTTACAGAGACCATAAACAAAATAAAACCCCAAACCACCAAAAGACAAAGACAACTAGAAACAAACCTAAGACCTCTAAAACACCATTAACCAAATAGGAGAACCAAACAACACCCCAACAGACCAACCAAGGATGGCCCAAAGAAACACCTAGAAAAAGCACACATGCCCCCAACCAAACCAAAAGAGAAATCAAGACTAGGGAAACCAAAACTTAACCAACCAAACAAGCACGATTAAGAGGGGCTACTCATAGAGTAATTAACAGGAAGTAATATTTTCTTTTTATCATTTTTCTTACATTTTTTTGCTAGATACATTGGAAAATAAGCCTTCATTATCAACTTGCACCACGGACAAGTCACAAGCCTCCTAAGAACCATTGCCAAAAGCAACAATTCCCTCTCCACATTCCCATTTAGTCAAGGAATCAGAGATAGATATCCAGTCAGACTGATCAACCAAATCCTTAATAGAATGATTTGCCAATTGCTAATTCACTAAACATCTTAAATTTAACAGAGCTTCATCCAAAATATATAGGAGAAAGAGAATATTTATAATAGGAATTTTATTACAAAATGTCCATGCATTCCATCACCATTACATGAACAGAGGTGTCAGAAGGCTCCTGTTTAGGTAATTCAACAACCTTATTAGTTGCCACATTAATCGCATTAACCTCATCCTGAATAGAAACAAAAATGTCAACATTAGGTGCCAAAATAGGAACAATAATTGGCATCATCACAAGAATAGAAGAGCATATATGAAGGCTCCTGTTCAAATAATTCAACAACGTCAAAAGTAGTCGCACTAAGAAAATTATCCTCATCCAGTATAGTGACAGTAGTGTCAATATTAGGTGCAACAATAGGACTAGAAACCTTAAAATTATGTAATTCCACATTTTCCTAAACAACATCCTCAGAATTACTCATAGAAGCTAAAATATTTGCTTCATTAACAATAGCAACAAGCTTATGAATGTCCGCAGGCACCGACTCTAAGTGGGGGTGAAGGATACGACAGTTGAACTTATTGTGCCCCAGGGATTTGCAATCATCATAAAAGGGGGGAAATTCCTCCATTTCAATATGTTGAATATATCCTAAATTATTAGGACCAATCCACATAGAATCGGGGCAACATTTACAACATCCAATTCAACCAATATACGGCCGCAATTCGATCGAGGTAACATTATCAATTTTTAATGGGCGACCGACTAAGGAACCCAATACATGAAGGATGCTGGGGGATGTAAGTGTGCAGAAAATAACTCTTTTAGCATATATGAGCCATTATAAATCTTCATCAAATCAAAAAAAAAAAATCAATTTATTAAAAATTAAAAGTTATAAATAAAGAAAACAAAATAAGAGAATAGCCATTTATTAGTTCCATGGAGTTATAGACATCATCAACGTCAATGTTCATTGAAATATTGAGAGATTTGGTTTTACTAAAACAGATTTTTATCCAATTATTGTTAGAACAAATGAATGGCATCACTTTTCATGAAACTAAGATTTTTTTATTAGATAAAACCCTCAAAGGGGCCTACGTGTTAATTTCAAAAAACCGGTTACAGAGTCCTTAGAAGGAACCTCCAGCTCACTAATGCTCGAAAGAGCTACACGCATAAAAGATAAAACAAAACCTACGAGCCAGTGGTTCATTTCTCTAAGATTACAAGAAATAAAGAAAAAAGTGATTGGGCTGTGAGTAGACAGCACCCAAAAAAGGAATAGCTTAAAGTCCTCGTTCAGCATCCTCTTCCTGCAAAATTGAGAAAAAAAAAAAGAACAAGAAATAACAGCAACCTACCAAAACAACTTGCAGTCATGTAAGCACCTATAGAATAATCTGTTCCTGCAATAAATTCTCCAAAAAACAAAATCATTATCATAGCATTTCAAAGTAAAACAAAACTTGAAATTAACGCCACTCTTATAGGAATAAAAACACCACATGTCCAGGTTCCTCCCGAGAAAACAAAAAACGATCTGCTGATGATTAACCTTTCTCAAATCCACCAATTAAGTTATGCCAATTGAAATAGAAAATAGTGTTAAAATCAGTATACCATCTCCAGCTATCCCGAAACCCCCCACAGCTTCTCTTCAGCCCAAATAAAACAATCCACCACCCAATTAACAAGGATAACCAAACCTGTAAATAACCAGAGACGTGGAACAACCATTCCAAAATCCAGATGCCAAAAGCCTTAAAGATAAAGACGAAAACAAACCTCCACACGATGCAGGAATAATAAGTTAATAATATAGTAGTAAAATTCATATCCCTGTAGGAAATCAAAAGGTTCCAGATCCCAGCCAAGACCAAACCCGAAACGAAATATCCAAAAATACCGCTACCAGGAAAATTAGAACAGAAATAACAAAAGAAAAAGAAACTATGATATTAATATATTTATTTACTCCTAATTAGTTTTTCATATATAATAAAGATTCATTATGGAGCCCATTGTGACAAACACTCATTCAAACAAACATCACATGAGACTCTAATAGGTCTATTTAACCTATGGCACCATAAGAATCATACTTATTTTACATTTCCTTCTTAATAGATAAACAATTGAAATAATTAATTATCCCCATCATTCCAACTCATCATTCAATTTCTTCACTCCCAAGTCTTGACCCTTATTTTGTTTCATGTTTTTAGTTATTGAAATGCTGACAATGCATGCAAAGGTAAGCAAAACTCATAGTATCCTACGTAAGCTAAATATTCAAATATTGATAAAAAAAAGTATGATTGCTTGCATTTTTTTTTTAATATTTAAAATATTGACCTCTATTTTATATGTCAAAATAATACCCCTGAACGCAATAGTTAGTGGTAATGGCAAGGAAAAATTCGACATACACAAAATTAATGCCCCCTTGCTTGAATGTCTAAACTTAAAAGCTAGTGTTTCTCTAATGGAAAATCATTCATTACAGGTGGAGTTCTGGCAAACAATTTTATGGCAGTTTTCTGGTGGTTTTTCGATGGAATATGATAAAACGACCTTTCCGGCGGTTTTTTCGGTGCTTTAATTGTCGCCGGCATTTTCCGACTGCTTTTCCGGCCGCTTTTAAATAATTTTTAATTTTAATACTTTATTTTACATCATTTTTTATTATTAATTTTCATTTTAAATTAATTATATATTTTTATTCTCATTTTAAACTTGATTATTAATTTTACTTCTTTTTATAGTTTAAAACTTTATTTTAATTAAGTAGTAATTTAATAACTTATTATTTATTTTAATATTTTAGTTTAATTATTTTTAACTTTTAATTTGACAAAATTATAGTTTAAATATAAAAGGGTATGTTTTTAAACACATTTTCATTCTCAGCAAACGGTTGGGTTTTTTAATTTTCCTACAGGAGGAGTTCGAATCCCACGGTAGCCATTTCGCGGGCAGCTCTAGGTCAGCATCGGCAGGCAGCTAGGCAGGGCATCGCTCGTGCAGCTGGTTGCTTTTTTTAATTTTCCGGCAGCTTTATACCACCGGAAAAGGCTGCCAAAAATTTTTTTTCTTGCATGCGAGTTTTACCGACATAAAATTTTCCTCCAGAAAACCAGCAGTAAATTCACAATCCGCCTAAAAATGAAAAAATGTCGCCAGTAACAGATGATTTTCATGTATTGTTCATTTTTTTTTCTTTTAAATGAAAATGTTACTTCAGTTGAAATTTTCAGATGAAAGCCTTTAGAGAGACATATATGGCTTTCTCATATTTCACAATAAATTTAGAGAATTATTTTATAATAAATACAATATATTAATAACTCACATATACTGAAGTCATATAAGAACTATTATCTTTCTAGAGTTTTAGCTCTCATCGCTTAACAATATTCGAGAAAATCTTATATAATCATATGCAATTTAAAAATTTTATCTTTAAATTGCATTGTAATTATCTATATTATAAAATATTCATCATCCTAAATTTTGAGCAAAAACCTTCTTGCCTCTCATAATTTCAAATATTAGTTCCAGTCGAAACAAATCTTAGAACCTTCAAATTCATCCTAATCAAATTTTAATCAAAACATCAAATACTTTTCTTAAATAAAATTAATCTAAATTTTTATTTAGGGAACTTATTTAAGGAGTAACGTTTTATTTTTTTTTTATAATACGTTACATACGAAGATTTTAATCTACGTCGGCCTTTCAAATAAATCCAAAAAAAAAAAAAAACAAGATGGATTAAAACAAGTTGGATCAATGTTCCACAGACACAACAGAACTTGTTTAAGGAGTAACGTTTTATTTTTTTTTTATAATACGTTACATACGAAGATTTTAATCTACGTCGGCCTTTCAAATAAATCCAAAAAAAAAAAAACAAGATGGATTAAAACAAGTTGGATCAATGTTCCACAGACCAATTCTATTTATTAGCAGAAAAAAACAAAAAAAATCTGTTAAGGTGTTAAATGTAACTTTCTTGCAAAGAAATTTGGTTATACATAGAACATCATTTTCATTTATATGTCATAAAGAAATTATTTTTTAATAATATACCACATATGAAGATGTTAATCTATGTCAGCCTCTCAAATCAATCCAAATAAAAAAATGGTTAAACCTATTTGCATCAAAATTACAACCGATATGTTTGTTAGATGAAAAAACAAAAATGTCACTTGATATGTTAGATGTGAATTTCTTGCTGTCAGATTGAGCTTTTTTTTTTTTTTTGTGACGAGGAAGCATTGTCCTTAGGCCAATGAAAACCTTGGACGACATAGCATGCAACCCACACCAATTTACACGGGCCAACACTTAAGGCTTTCACTGCTTGCTAAGAGATTCGAATCAGAGACCTGGATCCCAAATAAGATAATTAGCCTGAAGCCCCAAATAAGATAACTAGGAACCCCACCAACGGAGTTGGACAACAAGCCTACAACCAAGAAGCACTTAAATTTTTTAATCACCATCAGGATATCTTGCAGGTAAAAGATGAGTTTAGGTGCTAGTTAATAATTTCCCCAACTCCTCAATTTATTGATTTTTTTTAGCAAGGTTAACTTGCCTCAATTTTCATGCAAAAAAAATGATAATTATCATCCAATCATTTGTCTTCTTCAAAAATTATGATGCAACAATGCGTTGTGATGTTAAAAAAGTCTAATGTTAATAAAAAAATAATCACTTAGTCTTTAAAAGCTTTATCCAAATGGCATTTATAAATAATGGTGAAATATACCATTCAAAGAAGAAGAAGATGGACGATATTGCTCAAACAGTATCAATTGATAGTAAAAATCACTAAGATTCTTCTCCAAAAATATGTCCCTTAAGATTACATATAGATCGAAGTGATGATATATAGAAGGTGTCAAAAAGAGTTCCATTAGATTGATTATACTTTAATTGGGGTGAAACAAGTGTCATGTTTTCCCAAAATTAAAAGTGAAAATTAACCTCTTTTTTTATCTTTGATGTTGTTTCATAGTTAAAGCCACGTCCATGCCAAAATAATAGAAGTATGATAGCTGGGAAGAGTCATAAGTCATTGATGATACCTCTAAAGATGTTCAGTATTCCAAGTTTAATGTAGAATCTACCCATTTGAATTTTTAATTTTGAAAATTTCATAATTAAGTATGATAACTGTACCATTGCATATGATCCCTCATAGCTAGAGAGATGAAAATTTATTACATTGGGGTCCCTTCTCAATAACTTTTAGACTTCACAAGATTAGATCTCCAATAGAAATAAGTCAGGATTTCATCATTTTATTAAAGTGACAAGCTACTCGTTGATGGTAGGTAGCAATCTTGAGTGGAGTTGCATAACATGTTTATGAAATAAATTTAAGATGATAATAATACTTGCCCTCATTATTATCCATACTAAAGTTAATTCCCACAATCGCCACCAAAGCCGGTGCTCTACATTGACTAAAATGTTGATTCCCATTTGTACCACCATTGTGATTGTCCATCATCACTATCAAAACTTAATGCCTTCAATTTACCTCTTAGTTAATGATTTGCTCTTTTATAATAGAAAGACATAGCATACTATTAATAATTAATGATATTTTTAATAAATCAAAGTCCCTTTATCCATCATAGAATTCATCTTGTACAATTCACTTATAATACATTTAAAAAGAAGTTGATTGTCTCCATTTAGATAGGCTGAATTCTAGGTATCAACTGCTCTTTTATCTTGTAACGGAGCTACAATTTTTCCTCTTTAAATTGGTTGATAATCTCTGTAGAATTGATTGAATCTGAAATGAGATGATTCTTCACACCATTTTGATGCTATCACTACATTTGTTCGATCTTATTATATTTTACTTTATATATAGACATAGATATATGAACCTAAATCGCTTGGTCTATTATTGCGCAACTAGTTCCTGCGGACTAGAAACTTAAAAATTATGTAATTCCATATTTTCCTAAACAGTATCCTCAGAATTATTCATAGAAGCTGAAAATTTTATTTCATTAACAATAGCAACAACCTTATGAATGTTCGCAAGCACCGACTCTAAGTAGGGGTGAAGGATTAAACAATTGAACTTATTGTGCCCCAGGGACTTGCAATTAATGATCATAAAAGGGAGGAAATTCCTCCATTTCAATACGTTGAATATATCCTCAATTATCAGGACCAATCCGCATAGAATCGGGGCAACATTTGGAACATCCAATTCAACCAATACACGAGCAACAGATGGCCTCAATTCGACCGATGTAACATTATCAATTTTTAATGGGCGACCGAATAAGGAACCCAATCCATGAAGGATGCTGGGGGATGTAAGTGTGCAGAAAATAACTCTTTTAGCATATATGAGCCATTATAAATCTTCATCAAATTAAAAATAATAATCAATTTATTAAAAATCAAAGTTATGAATAAAGCAAACAATATAAGAGAATAGCCATTTATTAGTTCCTTGGAGTTATAGACATCATCAACATCAATGTTCATTGAAATATTGAGAGATTTGGTTTTACTAAAACAGATTTTTATCCAAATATTGTTAGAAGATCAATGGCACCACTTGTCATGAAACTGTGATATTAATATATCTATTTACTCCTAATTAGTTTGTCATATATAATAAACATTCATTATGGAGCCCATTGTGATCAACACTCATTCAAACAAACATCCATTAATTATCTCCATCATTCCAACTCATCATTCAATTTCTTCACTCCCAAGTCTTGACCCTTATTTTGTTTCATGTTTTTAGTTATTGAAATGCTGACAATGCATGCAAAGGTAAGCAAAACTCATAGTATCCTACGTAAGCTAAATATTCAAATATTGAAAAAAAAAAAAAAATATGATTGCTTGCATTTTTTTTTTAATATTTAAAATATTGACCTCTATTTTATAGGTCAAAATAATACCCCTGAACGTAATAGTTAGTGGTAATGGCAAGGAAAAGTACAACATACACAAAATTAATGCCTCCTGCTTGAATGTTGAAACTTAGCCTTTATTTGGGACGACTTTCTTCTTGCTTTCAAGAGCAATTTTTTCGTACAAAATTTTTTGAAATTAAAATTTTTTTACTAAAAAATCGTTTTATAAAAAAATACGAAAGCTATTCCAAACGAAGCTTTAAAAGCTAGTCTTCATTTTTTTTCCTTTTGAATGGAAATGTTACTTAAGTTGAAATTTCCCTGTGAAAGCCTTTAGATAGACGTAAATGACTTCATATGCTTCACAATAAATTTAGAGATTTATTTTTAAATAAATACAATATATAAATAACTCACATAAATTGAATTCATATCAGAACTATTATTTGACTAGAGTTTTAGTTCTCATCACATGCCAATATTCGAGAAAATCTTATATAATCATATGCAATATAATTTAAATTTTTTACCTTTAAATTGCCTTGTAATTATCTATATTATAAAATGTTCGTCATGCTAAACTTTTAGCAAAAACCTTCTTGCCTCACATAATTTCAAATATTAGTTCCACCAATAGTCGAAACAAATCTTAGAACCTTCAAATTCATCCTAATCATTAATCAAAACATCAAATAATTTTCTTAAATAAAATTAATCTAAATTTTTATTTAGGGAACTCATTTAAGGAGTAACGTTTTAATTTTTTATAATACGTTACGTACGAAGATTTTAATCTACGTTGGCCTTTCAAATAAATCCAAAAAAAGCAAGAAGGATTAAGATAAGTTGGATCAAGGTTCCACCGACCAATTCTATTTATTAGCAGAAAAAAAAACAAAAAAAATCTGTTAAGTAGTTAAATGTAGCTTTCTTGCAAAGAAATTCGGTTATACAAAGAACATCATTTTCATTTTCATCTCATAAAGAAATTGTTTTTTTAATAACTATGTCAGCCACTCAAATCAATCCAAATAAAAAAAGAGCTCCCGAATGGGCTTTGTCGCTGGTCGGCTACTCCATCGAGAAGAGACCTTTTTACGAAGCACTTCTCTCTGCGATCAAAAAGACTTGGCAGCCCAAAGGGGAGATCTCTCTCCTTACTATGGATGATGGATTCTTTTTGCTTAAGTTTTCAGCTCTTGAAGACTACGAGCATGCTTGGACAGGTGGCCCTTGGTTCTTCTTCGGAAAGCCCTTCATCCTACAGAAGTGGACGCCTGACTTCGTCCCGAAGCGTGAGGAATTCCCCTCAATTCCACTATGGGTTAAAATCATGAACTTACCCCTATCTCTTTGGACACCGGAAGGTATATCTAAACTTGCTAGTTGTATTGGTATTCCTATTGCTGTGGATGCTCTTACTACGGAGAAAACTTGTCTCACCTTCGCGCGTGTCTGTGTCCAAGTCACCAGTTCTTCCCCTCTGCCGGAAGAAATCTTTTACTCTGTCGATGGCAAAGTCACCCCTTTACGTGTTACCTATGATTGGAAACCATAACATTGCTCACAATGCGGTTCAATCATGCACCCGCCAACCCTTTGTCCTAAAGACCCTATTTTGAAAACTACTACCAATGTTAACCACATAGGTCGTAGCTCAAGTAGAAAACCTAGACCCTCTCCTCCTCCCAGGCTTACTATACCCAAACATCCCCAAACCGTCAAAAATAACAGCTCGGTTACTTCTTTTCCTCCCTCCCAGCTTATCACTGGAAATAACACCATTAGCCCAGTCCTACCCAACCTCAACTCACCTTCTGGTGATGTGCAAGACATCTCAGAATTGCTTCTCAAAGCTCAAGAACCTCCACCCATAAACACAACCAACAAATTCCAGTCCTTAATTGACCTTGATAAGATTGAGGATGTTCAGCCCCAAAGCTCAAATCAAGTCCAAACCTCTAAAGACAAGTCCATGTTATTGGCTGAAAATGTCAATTACATTCAAAACCATAACAGCCCACCGCATACATCACCCCGCTTTCACCAACCCAACATTCCCTCAACTTCTAATGACACTAGCAGCTCCACTTCCAACACCCCAAAAACCCAGCACACTAGCAACCAAAACCAAAAGCAAACGAGAGGCAAGCAAGGAAAAAAAGCCTCTACCCCCAAAAACAAAACCCAATGAACCTCCCAAACATAGCAGCTTGGAACGTCAGAGGGTTTAACAACCCATCCAAAGTCAAAAGCTGCAAAAACATTGTCAAGTCCAATAACCTTGAGCTTCTCTTCATCCTTGAAGCTAAAATAACCCACAACAACCTCCATAATGATTGGTTTCTTGCCAACCACCAAATTTTCCCTATTGAAGGCAATTGTGACAATTTTCTGCTTTCCAACCCGGGTCGTATTTGGGTTAAATGGAATAAGGAAGCTTTAAACTTTACTCCTCTTGTTGTGACAAATCAGTTCATCCATGGTGCTATTACTATTAATGCTAATGCAGACTATGTTGTCACTGCTATGTATGCTAGCAACTCGTATGCAGAGAGACAAATTCTCTGGAAAAACATTCAAGATTTAGCTGGTGCTATTAATGGCCCTTGGGCCATTTTGGGCGACTTTAACTATTGCTGAGAGATGGATGAAAAAGCTGGTGGCATTGCTTTGTCGGTTTCCAAGTTGGGTGACTTTAATAGCATGATTTTCAACACTGGGATCCACGATCTTTCCTCTATTGGGCATTTTTACACATGGCACAATCATCAGCCCAATAATCCTATCCATATCAAACTGGATAGAGTTCTTGTCAACGACCATTGGCTCCAATGCTTCCCTAACTCTTTTTATAAAGTTAATGATCCGGATTGCTCTGATCACTCACCCTTAATCTTGGTTAACTCCTTTGATTGCAAGCGTGGCCACCGTTTCTTATTCAAAAACTACTGTACTAAGATGCCTGAATTTTGGAGTTGCCTTTTGGATGTGTTTTCTCAACCTAATGAGAGTAGTCCTCTTAGCTCTTTTAATTTCAAGCTCAAGACCCTTAAGAAGGCTATGAAACACAAAAACTGGACTAATGCGTCCCTCATCCAAGGTGATGTTGACACTCTCAAAGACCTCCATCACTCGATTCTGACTCAGATTCAAAGCAATCCTCTTGATCCTGATTTGAATGACAAGCTCAGCCTTGTTAGCACAAAGCTTGCTTATTACCAGGAGACCCTTTCTAGCTGGATTATGCAAAGAGCTAAGGTTAAATGGTTAACCCATGGTGAAGATGATTTGAAGTTTCTCTACTCAAAAATCAATATTACCAAAAATCAAAACCGAATTAAGGGTATTACTAATGAGCATGGCACTTTCACTAATCATGCTGATATTGCCAATGTCTTTATCAATCATTTTAAGGACCTTTTCAATTCCCCTGCTCCCAATGATCTTTATCAAATGGTTTTGGATATCCCTGCGGGGAGTACTGTTCCAGCTCACCTCTCTTCATCTCTCACTGCTCCGGTCACTATGGAAGAGATTAAAGACATTGTTTTCTCTGGTAATCCTAATACAGCTCCTGGTCCTGACGGTTTTACTTTTGGTTTCTATAGATCTACTTGGACTGTTATTCAACATCATCTTTGTAGAGCTGTCTCTTCCTTTTTCACCACTGGCTTCATGCCTAGTCAGATTAAAGCAACTGCCATTGCTCTCATTCCTAAGCAAGCCCACGCTAGCAATGTTAAAGATTATAGACCAGTAGCTCTTTGTAATGTTATCTATAAAATCATTGCAAAAATCATTGCAAATCGTATGAAG
Organism: Dendrobium catenatum; assembly: GCF_001605985.2. NCBI lineage: Eukaryota > Viridiplantae > Streptophyta > Magnoliopsida > Asparagales > Orchidaceae > Dendrobium > Dendrobium catenatum. Next base: position 170,037 of record NW_021319037.1, read on the forward strand.
ATGGTGCTTCCCTATATCATTCATCCCAGTCAAGGTGGTTTCATTCATAAGAGAATTATTTCTGATAATATTCTTTTGGCTACTGATATTCTGGGTTGTTTTAACCTTAAAGCCAAACACAAGTTTTTATGTGCCAAATTTGATATCACAAAAGCTTTCGACATGGTGTCTAGAGAATTCCTTTACAAAAGATTAGGCGATAAAGGTTTTCCTAGCTTATTCATTTCTTGGATCAGAGCTTGCACCACTAATGTCCACTTCTCTATTTGTATCAATGGGGTTCTGGAGGGCTATTTTAATTCAACTTCTGGGATTAGGCAAGGTTGTCCCCTATCCCCCTACCTCTTTGCCATCATTATGGATGGGCTGTCCTCTATTATTGACCTTGTTGTTGCTAGAAATTCCTTTCAACCCATCAGAGCCGGTGTGAGACCTCGTTCCCTTACTGTTACTCTCTAATTTGGATTTTTTTTCTCTCAGGATCGTCCAGGACGATTTGAGATCGTCCAGGCCGATCGGTACTGTAGAAAATATCGGCCTGAGCATAGTTCTGGGAACCGTCCAGAATGATTTTTTCTGGTCTGATCGTCCCGGGACGATGTGGCGATCGGCCGGGCTGATCAGACAAATGATATATGAGATTGAGATCGTTTTCATGAGAGAGAAAATATTTAAAAAATCAAAATATCTGATTTTAGAGAGAGAAAGAGAAAAGGGAAAAGAGGAAATCTTGGGTTTTGGAGGCCGCGGAGCGCTTTTCGTCCGACGCTGCTGTTGGGAAAAGTGAAGATCTCGTAGTAAGGACTCCGAACCCTATTTCTGTTTTCAAAGATATTGAGTTTTGACCGAGTTATGATTTGTTTTGTGTTTTCGTAGTCGACTTTTCGACATGATTTGATATTGACACAACTTTCACCGCACAACTTTTAGTATGTTATAGATATGATTATTGTACACGATTTGACTGTATTCTACGAAGATTTTACCGGTCGGAATTGATTCTACGCGATTTTAATCGAATAGAAAAATATCAGGACTTGAAGGTGAACCCCCTTAAAAGTTCCATTTTGCTTTCCAAAAACACTCCAGCTGCCAACGACATCTGTAATATTCTCAATATCCAACAGGCTATCACTCCAATTAAGTATTTGGGATTGCCTATTTTTTATAGAAAGCTCAGACTGTGTGACTACAGTCCTTTACTTCAAAAAATTACTGCTCAGTTAGAGAGCTGGAAAGCAAAAACTTTATCATTGGCTGGGCGTGTGCAATTTATTAAATTTACTATTTCGAATACATTGGCCTACTGGATTTGGGGTTCTATTTTACCAAAAGGCTGTTGCAAGCAAATTACTAAATTGTGTTCTAGATTCACCTTCTATGGCAAAATTAATGAGAAGAAATTGGTTACTGTTGCCTGGAACAAAACTACATGCCCTAAAGTTAATGGGGGATTGGGTATACCTTCTATTCAATCTCTTAAGCATAACTTTGCCTGTACTACTATTTGGAGGTTCTTAAACTCTGATTCTCTTCTTTTTTCCTGGTGGAGAGCTAGATACCAATCCCTGTGGAACCCTATAGCCAATAAAAAATCACAATACTGGGACTATTTGTGTGCTAAAGCCAAAGAGATTCAGGGCTGCATTTCTTTTTCTGTGAATGCCAACAGCAATCTTTCTTTCTTTTGGGACCCTTGGTGTGGGGGAAATTCGGTTGCTGACTACGTAGATAATGCAAACTCTTATTCAGTTTTTCCTTTCTTTTTGACTGGAAAGTTTCTCTGTTGATCCAAGGGGATTGCTGGATAATTCCCACTTGCTTTGACAGTCAAATTGCTGCACGGATCAATTCTGTTAAAATCAATTCTGAACCAGAGAACCATTTCTGGATTAATACCCAAAATCCAAGCTTTAAAGATTTCAACTCCTATTTTTATGCTAATGAGATTGCTGTTCCTTGGCATAAATACATTTGGCACAAGAATAATGCCTTGCGTTTTTCTGTATATGCTTGGATGATGTTTCATGGGGGATTAAAAACTGC
>NW_021319037.1:172428-192943 GCF_001605985.2 Dendrobium catenatum
AAAAAAAAAGATCATTTGCTGTTAATTGTCACAAGATACAAGATGGTGATAAGTTTCTGTTAAGAATAATAAGAGTTTGTAGTCCAGAAATATTGAATGAAATAAAAAGCTCAATGATAGAGTACTATAGACCTTAAAAAAGTTGCACTAATCAACAAAAAAATAGGAGCTAATAGAAATCGGGTTTGATGTGAATAGCTTGAGGCAAAATTCAAAAACAAACCTCTATAAATGAAAAAAAAAGATTGACAAAGAAAACTAAAGCTCATAGTCAATAGGGCAACCATATATATGATAGGCTTAGACAAAATTGTTTGCAATGTCTCTTTGCTCTGTTCTCAATTGTGCAAGCAAGAGTAGTACATGTAAGGGGGCAGTATCAATGCATGACATGAATCAGAGTTAGGCTTCGTTGGGACAGATTTCTTACTGTTTCTTAAAGCAACTTTCTAGTATTAAAACTTTAATTTTTAAATTAGAAAGCCGCTTTAAGAAGTAATAAGAAAGCCGTCTCAAAAGAAGCCTTAGTTTGAAAAATAATAACTAGATCAAACAATGAAAGTTACTAAAAAGATAATGCATGATATGAATAAATAATTAATAAGGAATGAGTAATTCTGTTCACAAATGAGAGACCATAAGCAGAGGATAAAATTGGATTGAAACATAAAAATCATTGCACAACAATCCAAATAGCTTTTAGACTTCACAAGATTAGATCTCCAATAGAGATAGGCCAAGATTTTATCATTTTATTAAAGTGACAAGCTAATCGTTGATCGTAGGTAGCAATCTTGAGTGAACTTGCATCATGTGTTTATGAAATAAATTTAAGATGATAATAAATACTTGCCCTCATTATTATCCATACTAAAGTTAATTCCCACCGCTGCCACAAAGCCAATGCTCAACATTTACTAAAATGTTGATTCCAGTTTGCACCACCGTTGTGATTGTCCATCATCACTATCAAGGCTTAGTGCCTTCAATTCACCTCTTTGATATTTTTAAAGATTCAATTCAAAGTCTCTTTATCCATCATAGAATTCATCTTATACAATTCACTTATATTACATTTAATAAATAACTTCTCTATTTATGATGAAGGATATTCTTTATAACATATGAATCAAATTGTTCGAATCATTTCATCAAGCTTAAACCTCGTGATTTTTCTCCTGCATTTTTTACGTAAAAATCCCATATCCCATATAAGTTGCTCCCACCTTTATGTTACTTTTGTTTGCATAAGATCTTCATATAATGTTAAGATGATAAAGTATTTTTCTACTATTGCAATTGTTCCAGCACTCAATAGTTCGGTGTCATCTATGAGAAATAACTCTAGAATAGGGTCAAACTTGGATATAGCCTCAAAAAGATATTAACAATTGTTTGTCCATGGGGTACTAGATTAGAGATTTGTTTTGCTAGGGAAAAAAAATATATCCATAACCAGGCTTTGTTGGAGTAGAGTGGCGCTACCTATCTAGGAACTATGATAAAAAAAAAAAAATTATCCATAACCAGGCTTTTCATCGAAGCCTCAATCTTCTTTAAAAAAAAAAAAGTTTATTGTCTCCATTTAGATAGGCTGAATTCTAGGTATCAAAGGCTCTTTTATCTTGTAACAGAGCTCGATTTTCCTCTTTAAAGTGGTTGATAATTTCCGTAGAATTGATGGAATCTGATAAAAAATCACAATATTGGGACTATTTGTGTGCTAAAGCCAAAGAGATTCAGGGTTGCATTTCTTTTTCTGTGATTGCCAACAGCAATCTTTCTTTCTTTTGGGACCCTTGGTGTGGGGGAAATTCGGTTGCTGACTACGTAGATAATGCAAACTCTTATTTCAGTTTTTCCTTTCTTTTTGACTGGAAAGTTTCTCTGTTGATCCAAGAGGATTGCTGGAAAATTCCCACTTGCTTTGACAGTCAAATTGCTGCACGGATCAATTCTGTTAAAATCAATTCTGAACCAGAGAACCATTTCTGGATAAATACCCAAAATCCAAGCTTTAAAGATTTCAACTCCCATTTTTATGCTAATGAGATTGCTGTTCCTTGGCATAAATATATTTGGCACAAGAATAATGCCTTGCGTTTTTCTGTATATGCTTGGATGATGTTTCATGGGGGATTAAAAACTGCTGATGTGCTTGCTGTTCGTGGAATTGTGGTTCCTAGCATATGTTCCTTCTGTCATGATGATATGGAAACTATCACTCACTTCTATTTTGAATGCACCTACATTTTCGACATTGCTAAAAGGCTTTTTCCTTGGATGCATAATCTTTTTATGAGGCCAAACTTCTACCAGGTCTTTGACAGCATTTTTGACCAAGGGTTTGATATTAAAACTAGGAATCACTATCTTCTTATCGCCTCTGCCATGATCAACTTTGTTTGGAGAGCGAGAAATGACAGACTTTTCGGTAGCATTATTGACAGCAAAGCCACAATCATTGCTAAAATCAAAAAAGCTGTGCTGATTAAAGCTTTGAAATGGAAAAAGTAAGAATTTCTGAATTCTGGTGGTGGAGAGAAGCTGTTTCTCTCGGTTCTTGCTTGAAGACTATTGTTCTGATGCTAGTGCAGAAATTAGTTTTTGGAATTTTGGAGAATCTTCTGGTCATGCTGTATGCTGGGGAATTCATTTTTGACAGGACGATGATGAACGCTAATCTTTTTCAGCAACATCTTGGACGGCCTTTTTGGCAACCAGAGGCCATGCTCCATTTAGCCCCAGCGGAGATTTTTGACCCTCTCGAGAACTTGAGCATATTTCTGAGTCCTTGGCTCCCATTGCCAACTTTTTGCTTCTTTTCCAAACGTAATTTTCTTCTTTAGAGTCCATAATCTCTTTTTGTTATGTGAGATTGCTGGACTATAGTTTTGTTCTTTTCTTACTTGTAATCTTTTTTTAGCAATGAGATGGGCTTATGTCCCAAAAATTCCCCAAAAAAAAATTTCTTTGTGATCGATTAACTTCAAAGTTTCTTGAATATTGTTAAATCAATGTTCAAAATTTGATCGGTCCTTAAATAAATCATTTTCAAATCTTATTCTTATATTTTTTTAAAAAATTTCTTAATTAAGCTTAAATAATCAATTAAGGTTCGAAAAATGTTCAATTAATTAGATTTGTGGAAATTTTGAAGACAAAATATTTGAGTTTTACGATGTATACATCAAACCTCTTACAATATCTATTGAATGATCCTAGAAAATTAATATGATGGAATGAATCTCGAGGCATATTTGAGTTGAAAGTTTTAAAATTAAATTCAAGATCATCCTATCAGATTTTCAATTTTAGCAATTTTTTAGTCGAATTGACTTGATGAAACAAACCCATCACTGCTACAAATGATCGTATCTGACTCAAACTAAGTTCAAATCAAGCACTTCTTAAATTTGGAAGCTTATAAATATAAATCCGTCAATTGTTCCCAACATAATTCATTCTTCTTTAATATGAGGAATTGAGGATTTTTGTATCTCCTATTTTACAATGAATTATTACAACTGGGTCGGGACTGCTGCTTTTTCCTTTTTCGGATTTTTCACGTAAAAATTTATGATCTCCTATAACTTTGTATAGCACGTAACATCTACATAAAGAGATGCATTATACTCAATATTTTGTATAATGATATAATATTTAGTCTTATTAAATTTGTAATGATCATTATTTCATGAATTTGTTGTTGAAAATCAATGCAAAGTTGGGCATTTTGATAATAAGTATGTCATCCCAAGCAGACCAACTTACTACCATATCTTGCTTGATGAGAATGGTTTGAATCCTATATATCTTCAAGAATTTACATATTCACATTTCTTATATGTAAATTGTGCTAATTAATGATGAGTATTATCAATTAAAAAAAAATTAATTTCAATGTTATTCTAAATTTGCTTTATTTATTAGTAATATAAAATATCAACAAAGCATACCTGTAATATTTTCAAGAAGTTACTCTTGATCACATACAATTACAAAGGGAACATTTTTGTTAACTTTTCATTAATTCATCAAACATACATTATGATGTCATGTTATCTTTGGAATTATAATATATTATATTATGGTTGTTTATGAAATTCCTAGATGCGCCAAGAGGGGGGTGAATTGGATGATTAAAAAACTTCTTTAATGAAAAGAAATATCTTTTTATGACTTTATGCGGAAGCGAATTTCATTAACAATAAAAAGATAGATAATCAAATTCATCCACGCAATTAACCACAATAAAAATAAATGCGAAAATAAAGTGCAGAAAAACTAAAGGAAAGAACACACCAATTTATAGTGGTTTGGTCAAACGATGACCTACGTCCACTCCTCGGAGGCACCCTCCGAGTATTACACTAAACCTTTAGTGATTCTACTTTAGCTCTCACAGCTAGGCGGAGAAGCCCTTACACAATCACTTCCACCTTCCCCGGTGCGGCGGAGGAGCCGGGTCCTTTGACACCAATGAGATCTTCTTCTTCCCAAAACTTCCTTCAAGACGAACCTTGAATCTGATGGTACTGTGGTGCAAGCTCGCCGGAGCAACCGTGTGATCTCCTTCACACTCCCTTGAAACCCCCTCCAAGGATCTTCTCCCTCTCTCAAACTTCACCTTTTCCTCTCTCCCTTTCAAGTCCTCTCTTCAAGTTTTCTCCAAAAGAACAAAGACACAATGGCTGCCAAAAGACACTTACAAAGATTTATAAGAGTGCTTAAATAGAGGGCTCAAAAACCCTAAAAAAACTCAATTCGAGCGTCAAATATCGTACCGTACGATCTCAAGATCGTCCAGTACGATGTGCAAAAATTAACCTGTTAGTACTGTACGATGTCCAGTTAGTACTGTACGAACAGTTCAATAAAAGGGCATTCCGCCAAAATTGTCTCTGTTGATCGTACAGTACGATCCAGTTCGTACGATACGATCAAATCATCAAAATTAAGCCGTTCTTATTGAATAATCAGCGGATTAAATTAGGCAATTTTTTAAACATCGTACAGTACGATTAGGATCGTACAGTACGATTCGAACAACTTTTCAAATTCAAATCTTTGCCTAATTTAATGGATGGCGATCTTTCTAATTATAACAGATCGTACAGTACGATGTGATGATCGTACAATTCGATTAGTTATATTCAAAAATAATTTTTTTCAGGAAAAATAAAATATTTTAATTTATTTCTGTTACACCATATCGTACAGTACGAAATAAATACGTACAGTACGATGAACAGAAAAGTTAAAATATTTATTATCATTTTTTGCTCCCTCTGTGTTTGTACATGATCAACAAACTAACATACGTCATTACAATACTTGACTCAATAAATGAAAATTACAGACTCATTTAATACGACCAATTCTATGCAATCTTGAGCCTTGAATCTTCGAAGAACGGTGCATGATGTACCTGAAATATTAGTCAACATAGAAAGACATATGCACTGCAAATACTAGGAGAAATAAAAGATTAATAAATATTATTTGTTATCATCAAAATCATAAACTCGGAAGCCCGAGTTGCAACAGTTTATTATTATTATTATTATTATTATATATACTTGATTTTCTTCAACTTCGACAAACCCTTATGTTGGATCTATTTTTTTGCTAAAGATTTCACTCATGTTATTAGGTGTCACTGTCGACAATCATAATGTAGGAGAAGGAATATCTTAGGTTTTTTTCTTTTTTGGGACATTTAGGCCATATAAGGCAAACTCACCACACAACGCATACACATAGACTCGAACCTTGGACCTCTTAGTTGGAAGCCTAAGCTCTCAACCAATAGGCCAAGGAGAGTTGTGTGGAATATCTTAGGTTTTATTTGGGACATGTTTTTACTATTTTTTAATGCAGTTTTCTAGTACAAAAAATTCTTCAACTAGAAATTGTTGTACTAGAAAGCTGTTTGAAGAAGTAGTTTAATCTCAAGCGAAGCCTTAGCCTTCCCCTGAAAGGGTCATAATCATACATACCAAATTCATAGCCAACATATATTATCACAACATAAATAGCTTAGACAATGTACAATTTAAAGAGATTAGAATTGAGCAATTACTTTTTCTTTTTTACAGGACTATGCCAAAAATGCCGACCATCCCCAATTTCGTTGCTCTACGTTACCTACAATGTTAATGCACATTGTCGATATAAACATTGATACCTTTCAACTTCATTGCTTGTAATTGCTAACAGTGTTGATTCATGTCACCTATATGTCTTATATATGTTATAGACATGAACATTAAATATTGATGTCAATATCAAAATTTATAATTATTTTTTGGTCTCTAAATCTCTAAGCTCCTCTTCTTAAAAAAGAATGATTAAACATAATACAAACAATCTCTTAAAAAAATAACTCAACTTCTTTAGGCTCCTCCAACTTTTACCATATAATCAAGGGGTGTCAATTTAGGATCATGGGTCGGGTTCGGGTCGAACCCAGAACTGACCCAGGTTCAATCGGGTCGACCCTAACCCGACACGAGTAGGCAAACGGGTCAAAAACATGGATCCGAACCCAACCCGACACGGGACGCGAGCTCCGGCGCGCAGGAGAGCCGATGCAGGCCCGCGGTGGAATCGGGTGCGCGGCGGGTTCGTGGATGCGGGCGAGCACGCGAGTAGGGCGGGTGCGCTACTGACGCGGGCGCGCTGCTAGAGCGAGGGCAGGCGCGGACGCGTAGCGGGCGCAACTTGGGAGCGGGTAGCGACAGCTGTGCGGTGCGGCACGGTCAGCATCGGGCAGGGCGCGGACAACATTGGCAGCCGCGCGGGCAGCAGCGGGTAGCCGGGACAGCCTTGGGCAGCTCATTCTAAGCAGGTTTTCGGGTTGACCCACCAACCCGTTGGGTCAACCCGAACCCGACCCGTTTTGAAATCGGGTCGGTCTGGGTCAGATTTTCATGTCGTGTCAAATATTGACACCCCTAATAATCATTAATTAATTTACAATTCATATATACTATATTATAGTAATACCTTCATCAATTACAAAAAATGCACCATATGTAATCCACAACATATATTAATAAAAATATTTCAATCGAGTCAGATCTCAAAAAAAAAAAAAATTATCAATATAAATTCTTTCACTCCCTCTCCTTTGTCCCCATGCAAAACCTCACTGCTCAGTTTACCTGTGACCAATTTAACGCTGGAGCCCCCGAATGGTCCCTTTCGTTGGTAGGATACTCGATCGGGAAACGGCCTTTTTATGAAGCACTCCTTTCGGTGATCAAAATGACGTGGCAGATCCGTGGTTCTCTTTCTCTACTCACTATGGATGAGGGCTTTTTCCTGCTGAAGTTCTCGGCTATTGAAGATTACGAGCATGCATGGATTGGAGGACCTTGGTTCTTCTTTGGGAAACCTTTCATACTGCAGAAGTGGACTCCGGATTTCATCCCTAAATGTGAGGAGTTCCCTTCTATCCCACTTTGGATTGAAATCTTGAACCTGTCGCTCTCACTCTGGACTCCGGAAGATATTTCTAAACTCGCTAGCTGTGTTGGTATACTTAGTGCCGTTGATGCTCTCACTGCGGCAAAGACTCGTTTTACTTTTGCGAGATTTTGTGTTCAAATTACCAGCAATTCTCTTCTCCCGATGAAATCTACTACTGTGAAGATGGAAAATCCTCCCCCCTAAGAATACAATACAACTGGAAACCTGAACGTTGCTAGCAATGTGGTTCAATCATGCACCCCCTACCCTCTACCCAAAAGACCCAATCTTAAAACCACAAAATGTCTCAAAAACGAGAGGCCGCAGCACCAGCCGCAAACCCCGACAAACTCCCCCTCCCAGACTTTTAATCCCTAAGCCACCTCAACCACTCAAGATAAATCAACCAAACCCAACTTTGCTCCCTTTGTTATCCAACCTTCCAGAACAGCAAAACCTAAACTCTAGAACTCTTATACCGAACCTAAATTCCCCCTCTGGAGACCTCCAAGACATCACAGAAATTATCCCCCAAACAAAAGAACCCGTTCTCATAAACACAAAAAATAAGTTTGATGCTTTAAATGATCAAGATGAAACTGTTGAGTTATTTCCCCCTACTATTCCCCACAATCCTCCTCCCAATAGTGCTCCCTTCCCCACTGTAATCCTCACCAACCCAAACTTAAGCAGTCCACCGCAAACAACCCCCCCGCAATCACCAACCCAACATTCCCAGCTCAATAAATGAAACATCTACATCTAGCTCTAACTCCACCAAAGTCCAGCAACCAACTCACCAAAGCCAAAAACAAACCAGAGGCAATCAAGCTAAAAAGGCCTCTACCCCAAACTCAAAACCCCAATGACCCTCCCCAACATTGCAGTTTGGAATGTGCATGAGTTTAACAGCCCGGACAAAGTGCTAAGCTGCAAACAACTAGCCCGTGCCAATCACATTGATCTTTTCTTCATTCTAGAAGCGAAAATTACCCAACCCAACTACAACAACCATTGGTTCCAAGCTAGCCACAAAATTTTTCCTCAAGAAGCCACTTGTGACAACTTCATGTACTCCAGTCTTGGTCATATCTGGGTTAAGTGGAATGAGAACACGGTTAAATTCGTCACACAACAAATGTCAAGCCAATTTATACATGGTATTATCATTGTTAACCACATCAATATTTGTGTTGTTACTGCTGTCTATGCTAGCAACTCTTATACAAAAAGGCAGTTTTTGTGGAAGAACATTCAAAGCATTGCTGGATCTATCACTACCCCTTTGGCCATTTTTGGGGATTTCAACTGCTGCCGTAATTTGAATGAAAAAGCTGGCGGGTCAGCTCTTTCTATTCCTAAGCTTGGTGATTTCAATAACATGATCTTTAATTCTGGTATTAAATACCTTTCATCTGTTGGTCATTTCTTCACTTAGCATAACCAGCAGCAAGACAATCCAATCCACATAAAATTGGATCGTGTCCTGGTTAATGATGAGTGGCTTGAAACCTTCCCCAACTCTTTCTATAGAGTTGATGATCCTGATGTTTCGGACCACTCACCCCTAATTTTGATGGATTTTGCTAAAAATAGAAGAGGCTGTCGTTTTATGTTCAAAAACTATTGCATTAAATAACCGGAGTTCTGGAGTAGCCTTTTGGATGTTTTTTCACTCCCCAACAAGAGCAGTCCTTTAAGCTCTTTCAATTTCAAGCTTAAGACTCTTAAAAACATCTAGAAATCTAAACCTTTGTCTAATGCCAACTCCATTCAGGGAGAAATTGACACTCTCAAAGCTCAACAGCACATTGTGACATCCCAACTCCAAACTAACCCTTTGGACCAATCTCTTAACAGCACCATGAAGGTTATAAATACTAAGTTAGCTTATTACCAAGCTACCCTTACCAGTTGGATAACTCAAAGAGCAAAGGTGAAATGGCTCACCCATGGGGAGGATGATCTTAAGTTTCTATACTCCAAAATCAACATTTCACAAAATCACAATCGTATCAAGGAAATCACCAATGACCAATGCACTTTTTCTTCCCACAAGGACATTGCCAATGTTTTCATCAATCATTATAGAGAGCTTTTCAACACCCTGGTCCCTTCCAATTTGAATCAGCGTTACATGAACATTCATGTGGGTAATCAGATTCCAAACCACCTCATTTCCAGCCTCTCTGCTTCGGTCACCACTGAAGAAATTAAAAACATTGTTTTCTCTGGTAAATCCAACTCAGCTCCTGGACCCGATCTATTCACCTTTGAATTCTATAAAGCCACTTGGAATACCATCCAATCCCACTTGTGAAATGCAATCTCCTCCTTCTTTTCTATTGGTTACATGGCCAATCAAGTCAAAGCCACTGCTATTGCCCTTATACCCAAGCATTCTCATGCCAGTAATGTCAAGGATTTTAGGCCCATATCTCTCTGTAATGTTATCTACAAGATTATTGCTAAGATTATAGCTAATAGAATGAAGGAGGTTATGCCTTTCATCACTCATCCTAGCCAAGGTGGCTTCATCCACAAAAGGATTATTTCCGACAATATTCTTCTTGCCTCTGATATTCTAGGCAACTTTAACCATTCGGCTAAGCACAAATACTTTTGTGCCAAGTATGACATTACCAAAGCCTTTGACATGGTTTCTAGAGATTTTCTCTATAAAAGACTTCAGGCTAAAGGCTTCCCTGACATGTTTATTTCCTGGATCAAGGCTTGCACTACAGATGTTCACTTCTCCATCAATATCAATGGGACGCTTGAAGGGATTTCAATTCCACTTTTGGTATTAGGCAAGGATGCCCTTTATCCCCATACCTCTTTAGCATAATTATGGATGGGTTATCCTCTTGTTTTGATTTGGCTTCTTCCAACAGTAGTTTTAGAGGTATTTCGGTTGGGAGCTATAATATTACCCACCTTTTGTTTGTTGATGATCTCCTAGTCTTTGGGTCAGCCTCTACCAGCAATGCACTCAACCTCAAATCCATTCTCTGCACTTTTGCAGATGTTTCTGGGCTTCATGTTAACCCTATCAAAAGCACTATTTTAATTTCCAAGGAAGCTCCTCTTGCACTTGACATTTGTGGTATCCTCAACATTCAACAGTCTTTCACTCCCATGAAATACCTGGGGCTACCTATTTTTTACAAAAAAACTAAAAGTGAAAGACTTTCAACCTCTTATGCTAAAAGTATCCTCTCTTTTAGACGGTTGGAAAGAATAGACCTTGTCTTTTGCTGGTAGAGTGCAGTACATCAAATTTACTATAAGCAATACTCTTGCTTACTGGATCCATGGCTCTATAATACCCAAAAGCTGCTGCAAACAGATTAGTTGTATGTGTTCCAGATTCACTTTTTTTGGTAAAATCACCTCTCGTAAACTACATACTGTATCCTGGAAACATACTTGTTATCCTAAACAAAATGGGGGGTTAGGGATTCCTTCTATTGAATCTCTTTACCACAACTTTTCTTGCTCTATAATATGGAGATTTTTAAACACAGATAACTTGCTTTTTAGTTGGTGGAGAGCAAACTACTATTCCCTATGGAATTTGTTGTCTGTGAAGTATGTTGGTTTCTCTCAATACTGGAAATATATGTGTAGTAAAGTTGAAAGTATTAAAAGTTGTATCTCTTTAACAGTTAGCCCGTCTAGTTGCCTTTCTGTAATCTAGGACCCGTGGTGTGGTGGAGCTTCCATAGCTGATTACCTGAAACAAATGAACTCCATTGCTAGATACACTCATTATTTTGACTGGAAAGTAGCCAATATCATACAAGGGGACAAGTGGAAGCTCCCAGCTACTTTTGAATCTCAAATCTCAAACCTTATTCTTGCTGTTAGTATTGACAACTAGGTGGAGAATCACTTTTGGCTTGACAAACCTAATCCTAAATTTGCTGATTATCGTAATTATTTTTACAACAACTTGGATAAGGTTAACTGATACAAATTTGTATGGCATAAGCAAGCTGTCCTCCGATTCTCTGTGTATGCCTGGCTTGCTTTCAAGGGTGGCTTGAAAACCTCTGATGTACTTGCAGCCCGAGGAATTACCACTCAAAACACCTGTTGTTTTTGTCACGAGGATATGGAAACTCTCACTCACCTATTTTTTTATTGCAGTTTTACTTTCTCTATTGCAAAAATTTTGCTCCCCTGGCTGAATAGTCTACTGATGAACCCGAATTTATTCCAATTTTATGATAGTGTTTTTGAGCAAGGTTTTAATGCTCAAACCAAAAGATACTACCTCCTTACGGTTTCTACCACTATCTATTTCCTTTGGAGAGCTAGAAATGAGAAGATATTTTGTGGTATTATTGAATGCCAAGCCACTGTCATTACCAAAATTAGGAAAGCTATTATCCTCAAAACTCATGGCTGGAAGCAGAACTGGTCTTTTTGGTTGGGGAGATTTGTTGCTGCTGTTTACTGTTCGTGCAGCTGTTGTTATTACTCTGATGGTTTTTGAGGTTCCTGTAATTTTGTTGCTCGTACGGGATGCCTGGATGCTTATTTTTTGAAGGACAATGATGATTGCTGAATTTCAGCATCCCCTTGGACGGTCTAAATGGCAACAAGGGGTCTTGTTCTGGTTAGACCCGATCATGTACTATGAAAAGCCAGAACAACCTGAGTCCTTCAAGGCTCTTCAGCCAGCTTGGTTTTATTTAGAAATTGTATTTTTTCTTCTTTTAGAATCCTTTATCTCCTTTTTTTGAGATATAGGGTTATAATTTCTATTTTTTTCTACTTATTTGTAATCTCTTTTGATATATGAAAGGGCTCTGTCCCAAAAAAAATATAAAAATTTTGGATGTTTCTTTTGAAACCTTTATATATATAGAATCTTCATACTTTATGTATGCATGTTTCAATAAATGCATGATGTAAAGATTGAGACAATATTTATTTTCTCTAGCAAAAAGACTTTCAGCTTTAGTCAAACAAGTAAAGAGAGCAGCCATTAAAGTTCCAAAAAAATTTATTACAGCAGAACACATTCATAGATTACAGCTAACAGAGCTAACATATAAATGGTAGGAAGTACAAAAAGCAGCATAAATTGTTAAATTACAATTTATCTCTATTCAAGAATGTACTGGAGAAAGTTAAATCTGTTTATAAGCTAGATCAGTAAGAAAACTGAAAACTATCTCAAACGGAGTTTAAATTTTTACATTTTTTAATAATTTCGAACAATTTTGATCCTTTTTTATATATTTAAGATATTTTTTTTTCTGTATATGAATATCATAGAGGTGTATTTGAGTCAATTTTTGCTTAATTGTTATTATTATTATTTACTATGATTTTACCCTTTCGTACCTCATGCATCGATAGATGCATGGGCGGAACTACTGCAAGCTTAGGGGGGGCAATTGCCCCCCCTAAGCTTGCAGTAGTTCCGCCCATGCATCTATCGATGCATGTCTCTCTTTTTTTTTTTAACTCAATTACATATTTGGTAAAAATATACTTCATTTAATTATATTTTTATAAAGCAATTTTAATAATAAGAGAAATATGTCTTTATGCTCCATACTAACAAAAATTAGAGAGATATGTCTTTTCATTGTTTCTTGTTAAAAATGTCTTAAAGTTCTCTCCGAACTAAAAATAACATCTAATAAGATAACTACCTTTGCTTTTTGAAGTCGAAGTATATAGAATATATTTGTTGATAGTTCATACAACATATAGTTGCTTGTTCAACTATGATTCAATTATAAATCATATCTTAGGTTCATACAACATGGAGTACAACCACAGCAGTCATAACATAGCTAACATAACAGATCGAGTTTTATATTAAGGTTTAACCAGGATTCGAACATGATTTGATTAAGGTAGATATATCAGAGTTCATTGCAGCATCTCGAACAAAGTAGAATATAATGTTAATATAATAGATTGTGATATTATCATTGGTAGCCTATCTTCTATCTACATTATTTGATATCAGAGCTAAAAAAAGTAGATATATATATCGCATGTTAGGCAAAGTATTGGGACTTCTCACTATTGTTGCAATATTATTTATATTATTATTAATGCTTCTAGATTCTCTAATGGCCCTTTTTATCTTCACAAATTTAAATTTTTTCTTTTCATCAATCCTAAGAAGTTAAGGATCTTTTCTATTAAGCAAGGTGGCCATCAATTATGCATTTAAATAAAAAAAAAAAAATTGACTATTTTTCCTATACCTCGTGCTTATGAATATGAAGTGAGTTGTCTTAGAAAATCGTATCTTACTGAATATCTTCAAAAATCATTTAATTTATTTTTAAAAATAAAATACATAAAAAGTTAAAAAATACACAAATAAAAGCTACTTTTTTAAAAAATAAAAGTATTAGTACATAATTATCTACTACCGGTCTATTTCATACACGCCGCCGGTTCATCTGCCCGTACAAACCGGCACCCCTCCCGGCCGCGCGAGGCAGCACGATGGTCGCATCCGAGACCGAGACCGAGCACGTCGCCTTGCACGAACCATAGAAGCTGATCAGACCAATCCGGTCGGCAATCGTCGCACGTCTCCATATTCCCACTCTCTTTAGTCCTGATCGCCTCCACAAACACTCAATATCTTCGCCGGTTTCCGGCGAGGACTCCTTGGCGCACTGCGCTAGGGCAACGGCGAAGGGGTCGAAGCCGCCGGCCCCAGAACGCTTGTTACGGGAGAAGCCAACGGCGGGTCTGAGCGGCGGCGGAAGGGGCAGAAGAAGCAGATCTTCGTCGTAGCGGCCTCCGGCTGCTGCTGCAGCCGCGGGAAGTTTAGGGATCCCAGGCTGGCGTTCCCAGGAGAATGGGACGGCGGAGGACGAGTGGAGAAGGTGGAAGGGGGAATCGATGGGGGAGGCAAGGAAGGAGGAAGGGGAGGTGGAAAGGGAAGAGTTTGAGCCGGAGAAGGGGGTTCGAGAACCCGTTCGCGTAGGAGGAAGGCAGTCAGAGAACGGCGCTGGGACCGGCGATAAGGAGGCGTCGTCTTTGATGGGTGAGAGAGGTGGATTTAAGCCCATTGGCTTCGGCGGCGACGTGGCGAGATCTTCGTTGACGAGAGAGAAAGGTTGATTCGAGCGCATCCCCTTCGTTATGCAACAAAGAGAAGAGGAGAGGGAGATAGAGGGAGAGAGAAGAGGAGAGGGAGAGAGAGAGAGAGAGAGAGGGGATAGTAGAGAGCAGCGAGGGTAAGGCGATCAGAGCTAGTGATGAACTGGAAGACTTCTTATGGTACCGCTTTTGCTATTGCACAGCGACAGCCACAGAAAATATTCTCGAGTGTTTTTGCATACAAGTCCCTTCTAATTCAAAATTTACTCTTCTATCTAACTTTTCAAATTAATTATTTTGTGGGGCTGGTCTAGTGGCCAATCAAAATGTGCAACATCATCGCTTGCTCAGTACCACTGCTTGGTACTGCTCGGTACCGCTCGATATCAAGGCTCGATACTATTGCCGTGCACATTCTGATTGCTCTTCAAACGACATTTGTGTCTGATATTCACACAGAATAATTTCTCTAAAATAAAAGGCACGATCCAATAACTTGATTTGATCCCAAATCAAAAAAATTTAGGTCGAATCCACTCGTAGGAACAAGAAATCCAATTCATGTACTTGTTTAAGAAAAAATATCCTTGATAGAATAATGATCAAAGTATCATTTGTCACAATCTCAAAACAATCGAAATCAAGGCCGTTTAATACTGAAAACTTCTTAAGTTTTTTTAAATGAATTTTGAAAGAGGAGAAGAGATTGCTTTTTTAGTGGGCTCATTTTATGTCTCTTTGTCAATTGATTGTTGCTTGTGCACATCTTTTGCTTTTTTTGATTATATATTTTCAATTTGGGCGTCATTGCGCATCTTTTGTTGGCATCATTGCCAATATTTTTTTATTTTTGCAAAGCTTTATTCTCTTTTACAACTCTTAAAAAGTGCTTAGTTGTGAGTATATCTTCTAGATATTAAGAAATAGAAAGCTCTCTCTAACATAAGGAAGAATTATCACAAACAGAATCAATAATCAAGACAAGAGTAACAAGGGATCTTGATGTGACAAAAACCTTTAAACATTATAAATACAAGATAGATTTTGCTTCAGCAGCTTTAGGAAAAGATTCTTATTCCATACACATTCTTTAATTGAAATAGATTTTTATTAGAAAATACACTATGCCATGTAAATAGGTTTAGAGAAACATACACAATCAAAATATTTTTTAGAAATAACCAAGAGATTAAAGATTGGTAAAAACATGACTACAAATTTTCCAAAAGCAATGACAAGGCATATATAATCATTTCAAGTGATGATTTTGAAAACTAACTTTAAAAGCACACAAATAGATAAATAAACACACCCAAAAAAAAATCAAAAGGAAAAAGAAAAAACAAAGAAACAAGAGAAAGAAAAACAGTTAAAAAGAAAAAGAAACAATAAGCAAAAGAAAGCAAATTAAAGATCAAGTTTGTTGCATTTATTCAATCACACCCAATTTTGGTCCATAAAGAAAATGAAGGGTCGAAAGGCCGAGTGGGTTTAGTAAAACGGATTTCAGCCAGTTGGGAATTTTCAGTTGTCCATATGGTAACTTCAAATGGTCTCCCTTAGTCACAATTTGAATTTACTGAAGTGAGCCTAATGTCAATTATGCTTAGTCCTTGAATATTTGAATGTATGATTCTTGAGATGCATATGGCACTTAGTGGTTTGTCACAAAAATATTTAGATGTGTGCCTATAGGTAATGTCCTAATCCAAAAATACCTGTTTGTTTTAACTCAAAAGGACTTTGGGCCACACACACTTGTCAAGAGCAATTAGCTCAGCTTCAATCAGTGTGGAGAGTGCAACAGAGTTGCGTTCCTACTAGACCATAGGAGACCAAGAGACTGTCCTATGAATTGACAAGTTCCTGAAGTACTTTTTCTATCCACCTTTGCTATCCTGGTTACAAAATCAGAGCAGAAAATCCAATAATGCTCAAAAGAAGTTTGTGTCTAGGGTATCTAATCCCTGAAGAGCCTTGGGTTCCCCCAAAAGATATCTAAAAAGTTCTCTTTAACTGCAGTTAGGTGGGACACCCTTAGGGTCAGCTTGAACATTCTAGCAAAACAAAAGGCAAAACACTAAACATAAAATATCAGGTTCGGCTCGCAGTCAAGTAAAGTAAATAATCCAATCATTACCTCCTATAACTTCTTTCTGATCCAACAGACTTTACCCACTTGGTCCTTTATCCATGGAGCACAGAAGTATGGGGAGTGTTAATGGCTTAGCCTTTGTCCATTCTCATACTTCTTCAAATCCTATGTATTTTGTTTTGCTTTAAAATGTTCCAAATCCTCCATTGTTTTATGTAAAACCCCAAAAAGTAAGGATAACTCCCATCAAAGAACTCATCTCAAACTCTCTACTTCTTATTTTAGAAAAACTCATCACACACAAATTCTTATTAAAAAGATCTATAAGAGTCAATCATCCACTATAAAATAATAATGAGTAAATCATCTCCCACTCGTCCTAAGAAAAAGGGTGGTGTCTAACGCTCCCCTGACAAACTCTCGTCCTGAAGTGTAAAAAATGTCTAAGCCTCTCATACCATGCTCTTTGGTGCCTTTTTTAAACCCATACAAAGCCTTTTTTAATTTTTTAAAAACAAAAATTGGAATTGTGAAAACCCTCAAACCTTGGGGTTGTCTACAAACACTTCTCTTTATTTTCCCATTCAAAAAGGCACTCCACTGACATCATTTTGATAAAGCTTAAATCCTTTATATAAACTAGGAAAGGCTAATGCACTCGTAATGGCTTTCCAATCTATGCTACAGGGATAATAGGTCTTCTTAAGTCTATCCCTTCTTATTTGGTATACTCCTTAGCTTACCATCTTGTCCTGATTGTTCCTACCCACGATCGTCCTGAAATCATTCACTTAATATGCTTAAAAGCCCCACTTTATCCCAACTGACACAACTTTGTCCCTTAGGTCTTTCCTACAGCTCTCCCAACATCAATTCCTACAAATTGATTCACATTCTTCTTACTTGCTAAAACTCCCAAAACTCATCAGTAAGGGCTTGGTTTAATGTTGGTAGGGTTCAGTCATTGAGATAAAAGGCAGTGGTTCAAACCCCTTCCTAAGTCCATGTCTGTCTTAACTCCATTAGAACGGGTCTCCTAAGATCTAAATCCTCTTGGGGGGTGACTTGCAGAGTAAATCTCAATCTCTAGGCCAAAGTGTGGAGGTCCAACCCTTTCACTTCAAAACAATTGTTCTCTACTCCTAGGGTGACTTCTTCCTACTCCTTCGATTATTTTGGTGTTCTTACTCCCTTTAGCCCGCAAATTTCTACTCCATCTATGTAATCTCTCCAATATCATCATTCATCCGCTCAAATCCCATGTTCTTAGGATCAGACTGAATCAAATACTACTGGGTTTTGTCTCTTCCACCATCTAAAGTTCTCTTAATTAAACACCCTAAAAAGACTACCCAATTATAGAATATCAAGAATACTCCTTCATCAGTTTAGGATCAAAATTTCCCAAGTGAGAACTTTCCATTTATTGTGATAAAAGCCTTACATTACCAAAGATATGAAAGGTGGGAAAAGATTGGGTGTCAAGTCCCCTTAAGATATCCGCATAGGGTGTCTTTTTCTAATTGGCTCTAAACATTCACCCTATTCAACACAATATACAACTGTTGTTAAAAACCGCTTCAAGCCCAAAAGTATCTTTGGAAGTGAATAATCAAGCAAAGCATGGCTTAGCGGCTTCCACCAAGTCTTGATTCTTTTCTTTTCAGCTACCCCCGTTCTGCTGAGGGGTCGCTAGGAGCTGAGAAGTTGTAGCCTTAATACCCCTTGTCCTCAACAAAAATCATCAAATTTTTTCATTCTCCAACTCCCCATAATCACTATGGATGGTCAAGAATCTCAACAACCTAGCAATTTCTGAATCAAGTAGAAATGTTTAAAACTCCTCCAAAGACTCATTTTTTTATTTGAAAGAAATACTAGTCCCAGTGAACCTCGAGTTAGTCATTCAACAATCAAGCAAACCATAAAACTTTCCCTCGCCCAAGCTGGGCAGTGCTGAAATGGCTCCAAAAAAATCCATATGAAAGGACTTGTAAAAGGTCTCTAGAGGTGCTAAATGGTCCTTAAATGGGGTTTGAAAAATGGAGTGGACTTTGCTTCCTAGTTGACAGGCATCACAAAGGTGGTCCTTTTGACACTTGAGTTTGGGGACATCTCTAACTAGGTCCTTTTTTGGGGTCACCTATTTCTAAAGGTTTTTTAATGCTTGTTATGACAAAGTCTCTGGTTGCCACAACCTAATGAATCATTCAATCACTGTTTCTTAAGCAATGAAGCAACACATTCAATGTTATTTATAGTCAAGCAGTGTAGAACGTTTGTTTGATCCTCTTTCCTGTAAAAATAGTGTTTTTATCTTAACCTTACATGCATGAATTTGCAAAGAATTGCAAGATGAATTGCCTTGTCATAGAGTTTGACTGAGCTGAGCAATGTTGTGCTTTCAATCCATCTACAAAACAAAAAATATTTTCAATCATAGGTCTTAGAATTACTAACTAACTGGCGCCTAACCACCTTCCTTGGTGGTGTGTCTTCCAAAGAGTAACCTTGCTCCAGTCTGGACTCTAGTACAATAACTTATTTGCAGTCACCAATCATAGCATTTCGAGAAGATCCACTGTCCAGGTAACCACATACTCCTTATGAGGCCTTTTTGTTGAGAGTCCTCCTGCAATATCAAATTTAGATAATAGGACAACGCCAAATAGTTTGGGTCCCTTCCTTATGAAAGTAGAAAGCAATGCATTGGTTGTTCGTGGATCAATGCACCTTAGTTTCCACACCTAATGTGTATAAACGGTGGAACGAAGTGCAAGTGTGTGAAAGTGTGTCCTAGCATACTACAATGAAAAAATCTAACTCCAGAAAAGGATTTCTTA
Organism: Dendrobium catenatum; assembly: GCF_001605985.2. Taxonomy (NCBI): domain Eukaryota; kingdom Viridiplantae; phylum Streptophyta; class Magnoliopsida; order Asparagales; family Orchidaceae; genus Dendrobium; species Dendrobium catenatum. Next base: position 191,935 of record NW_021319037.1, read on the forward strand.
ACATGTTTGAGTATGATGCCTCTTCCTAGGTCTTGTGACTTTTTGATCAGTGGTAGGCATCATCCAAGTTTTCCTTAAGAAGACAGATTCATTCTTTAATCCTCAAGTTGTATTTTTTAGAACACATTCCAACCCTTATAAGCTTTTCTCTTTCTCTTAGATTTTCTTAAATCAGAATTTGGAAGAGAGGGTGTGTGAAACTTTTAATGCTTCATTCCAAATCAATTAATTCAGAGTGCTTTCTGTTCAAATCATCCAAATCATACAAGAGAGCCATGTGATTAAGAATCATCGTTGAAGTGATCTTTAGGAATAAACTTCGTACTCCTTTTTGTAAAAATTAAAAGTTCCAATTTTGAAGTTACATCGAGTCCTCCTTAAGTTTTTTTGTATGATGCATGGATTTTTTCTCAACAATCTCAAACAATCATCATAGGTTGGTTACATCCTCTCCTCCTCACTTTGCACATAGATGATCTTCTTCCCCCATTAACGCAACAGGTTTGTTGTCTCTTCCTCTGGTTTAGTCTCAAGAAGGAATCAGTACCAGATTCTGCCATAACGGCCTTTTGGACTCTCTTCTTGTCCCTTTCTACAACTTGGGTTTCTCATCACCCTTTCTTTTCCTTGCTCGAGTGATTCTTGAAGTGGGTAGGACAATCGGTCTTTACATTCATAAGCTTCCCTACATTCATAAACAAACAACAATCAGAAGATCCTTTAAGAATAATTTGGTTATCCTTACCCTTTTCCTCCAATGAATGCTTTTTCTTCTTCTTAATAAAGTTTCTGAATTGCCTTGAAGATGAAGGCAACTTCAATCGCTCTCCAGACCCCAGGAAGAATCGGAGTCCAAATTTGGTGTGCCTTCAGTGCAACTGTTTCTCCTTCCCTTCTTCTCTCACCTGCATCAAGATTTCTTTGATTCCACCCCCTTGCTCATAAGCAATGAAGTTGAGTAAGTTAAGTTATCAATAGAATAAGATCTCTCTCGAACAAACAACACGGA
>NW_021319037.1:193043-209845 GCF_001605985.2 Dendrobium catenatum
TAGAAGCATTGTACACACGCCCTGTTTATTAGTCAGTAAAATCCTATCTGAGACAGAAGGGCGTTATCAGCATCCTAGCAGATAAGAACAGCATTGGCATTGGTTTATGTCTGCCAGAAAACTACGTCCCTATTTTTCAAGCCACTCAAATAGGAGTTCATAAATCTGCCGCTGAAGAGGTATCTGCAAAACCGGAAGCTTCGGTAAGGCTCGTCAAGTGGTCCGTAGAATTTGAGCGAATTCGACATTCACTACTTGCCTTAGAAGCCGATATAAAATCTCAAGAGCACTCGCAGATTTTATGGTTAATGCAACCGTACCCAGGCATCTGATGTCCAGCAAATACTTTGCCCCTCTCCTCCGCGTTGGATATTGTATGTTATGGATGTCCTCGCGGAAGTTCTGGCGGCGGGAGCCTGGAATTCTACTAATATCTCCCAGAAGATTATACTTGATATGACTACGACTCAAGTACCCCAGCAACAAATAAGTGCAGAATATGAAGCTCTTATTGCTGGGCTTCTAAAGCTAGCAAATCGATTGTGAAGTACAGAATCTGGTTAGTCCACCTGATTCGCAATTATTTCATCCCAAGTAGAGGGAGAATTTGAGATCCACAAATTCCAACTGCTTGAATATTATATAGATCGCAAAAAATGCTTCTCAACCGAATAGGAGAATATAGATCAATACCATTCTCTGAGAACAAATGCGAGAGACTAGATGCTCATTTCAAACTTGCTTGCGACTCAATGACACGGACATCTAACAAGAGGAAACATGTTGAGGAATATCACTTTTAGCATTCAAGGTCCATGGGTTATACAAGTCGATCGACGAACAGGGGAGGAGTCTTGTCAATCCTATTTGTCTTCTTACAAAATGGGATATGTCCTGAAGAACCCATGGGCTGCAAGAGACTTCGAAGACGAGCCAGCAATGTTCACCATTATTGGGATGAATTCTACAAAGGCGCGCTTCACAGCCGGGCCATTATCGTGAAGTGTCTCACCACCTTCGAAGCCCGAATTATGCGCTTCGGGAAGTACATTTTCCTGTCGGTAGTAATGTGGCGAGCACTGGGGGAAGAGCTTTGGCCTATAGATCATTGAAGGCAGGGTTCCTATGGCCTACAATGAAACAGGACGCGCTTGAGTTTACACGAAAGTGCGTGAAGCTGCCATTGCATTTCAACCTCACCCACACTCCAGCTCTAGAACTGAAATTCTTTATAATTTGTGGCCCATATTTTCGGACTCCTGGAGCTTCCGACGTCCGAAATAGGGGGCAACTGATACGACATCACAAAATCATCTTGATCGGGCACGAATCTCAATGCAAAAAACTAGTTGGAAACTTCAAAAATAAATTTTGGGAGCTATGAACTCCGATTTCAGTGATTCTTATGGTCAAACTGAGCGTCTCAGAAATACAAAGCCAACGACACCAAGATCAACCCAATCCGAGCCCAAACGAGTCCGAATCAAGGGTTCAAAGCGCTGTTGGAAGATTCAAACCGCAATTTGAGTAACCAAACGGTCTCCGATTTTGACGAGCTTATACTCGAATCGAACGCGGCTCGACGAGACGATCCAACGAGCCCAAGATCATCGAATTCAGACATCATTAAGGCCTTCAAATGACCAACGAACGGTGCATGATCAAAGGATTCGATAATCGGCCGTCCATTCAAACCACTCCCAATTCGCCTTGATCACTCCTATTTACAGGCTATGCCACTCCGAAAAACTATAAATAGAGCCCTCATTCTACACCAAAGGGACTCAAGGGAAGATGAGAGAAGAAGAAGAGAAGGAGAAGGAGAAAGGGAATAGGAGATTCCTCACCTCCTCGACCACGCCGCCGGATTTTTTCCTGCCGCCTAGAGACGCCGGAACTCTGCCGGATTTTCAGGAAACGCAGGGAATTCGCAGGATTTTGTGAATTTCGTGGAAGAGACGAGTTGTATTTGGATTATCCGACTTGTGGGAAGAATATCCGCCATTTGTAATCTACAAAAACACTAGTGGAAATTTGCAACTGGGCAAGGCCCCGTGGTTTTTCCCATTTTTGAGTTTTCCACGTAAAAACTCTTGGTGTTCACTCCTTCTTTCTGTTTGTGTGTTAAATTACGTGCAACGCTCGGACGCGAATTTACAAACTCTACCGCCGCGTATTTTCTAACACCGCAACTATATATATTATTATTATATATATAAATTATATATATATATATATATATATATATATATATATATATATATATATTATTATATATATATATAATTTGAGAGTCAAAATCAGATCATCGTGACAGCCTTAAGCGTTGGCCCGGATAAATGGTGTGGATTGCCTGCTAAGTTGACCTGGGTTTACTCGCTGCGAAGTGGAGGGGTTCCTCGGCACAAAAAAAAAAAAAAAAAAAAAAAAAAGATCATTTTTAAGTTGATAGGCCTGACTCAAAATTAGGGCTGACATATCAAATTGATTTTTTGAATTAGGTCATTGATTTCAAAAGACGATTCTACCCTATGAGAAAGTCTGAGCTAAGGATAATCATGATCGGATATTCTACCGTTCTTTGGATTATTGATGTTGTTAACTCATTAACTCACAAGTTTTTAAAATCAATCACATGGAATACTACATCATCTTCATGCCTTGATAAAAAAAAATTAAATTAATTTTTTTTTTGGTTCTTGGTTCCCTCCTTTTTGAGATGTCAAAAGGGGGAGTAGTTTTAGGATGTGTCTTTCACTACACTGCTATTTTTTTAATTTTTTCATAGTGTTTTACCATTATCAAAAAGGGAGAGATTATTGCAAATTTTGGTTCATGAACTATGTTTTGATGATTGGCAAACACTCTTACCTAACTTGGACTGTCTTTTACTACTTACTTTTCAGGAATCAAAGATCAGACTTAAAAACGGAGCCAGCTCAAGATGGGGTAGATTAGGGTTGAGTCAGTCTGTAATTTTATTTTTCCCCTCTTGAGTCAATTGTAATCTTTGGTGTAACTAATGCTAAGTAACCCTACACACACACTTGAGAAACTTAGAATTTCTATTTTTACTCAAATCAGTCAGGGCGATATTTTACATCGTCCTGGACGATCGGGCTTAAAACAGAAAATCTAATAAGGGGTTCTTAATTAAGGCAGCCATCATTTGCCAATCGGTCTGGACGATACGTGTATCAGCCAGGACGATAAGCTCAAAATAGAAAGAAATTGCCACCATAAAAAATTAATGTATTCTATAATTTTTGGTAATCGGCCAGGACAATCTTGGATCGGCCTGGACGATATTCATAATTATGCCTTAATTAATTAGACAAATCAAGGAAGTAATTAAGGATGATTGATACAATCATATCATCCTGGACGATCGCAAGATCGGCCAAGTTGATTTCTTCAAAAACCTTAGTTACCTCTGGATGATAAATATCGGCTAACACAAATTCAGGGCGATGTGTTAGACGATCGAGATCAGACAGCTTGAATTCAGGGAGATGCTCTGGATGATTTTCCTCTAATTTGAACTGATCGGCCTGGACGATCGTGAGATTTTCTGGGATGATCAAGCTAATTTTCAATCGTCCAGTTTGCATTCAGGGCGATGCTCTGGGCGATCTCATGGAATTTGTACTTATTGGCCAGGACGATTTCCATATTGTCCGGGATGATATAGTCGGCAACTTGCAATTAATGAGCTCCTTTGAAGCTCTTCTATTTAAGAGCTCTTGTTCAACATTTTTGAATAATCTTTTGCTGCTGTCTTGACCTGAGAAGACCTTGAGGGGAGAGAGAGAGAGAGAGGATCTTGTGAGGGGGAGCTTGTGAGTGGATTCACAAGGGTTGCTTCAAGGATCGCTCTGCTTCTTCTTCGTCTAGAGTTTCTCGTTCGTGGAGGGTCGGTAGAGGTAAGGATTCAGCATCTGATTGTGGTTCTCTGCCAGCTTCAGGAGGAAGCAAAAGGAGATAGGTTCTCTGCCTTGCCGGGGTGGCAAAAAGAGGTTTTTTGTAAAGGCTTCTCCTCCAAGCTGTGGGGGATAAAGGAGAGTCACGAGTGTAGTGCAATACTCAGAGGGCGCCTCCGGGGAGTGGACGTAGGTCGAGTTGACGTCCCACTATAAATTTCTGTGTTCTTATTTCTTGCTTTCACACTTTAATTTCCGCACTTATTTTTGTGGTGTGATTTTGGTTTATGTGATTTTTACTTCTTTGTGAAAAGAATTTTTAAAATACCAATTCACCCCTCCTCTTGGTTAGCTTGGGCCAGTTCTATAGGGATTAACATCCCTAACGAACTTTCAAAAAGTTGATTGGCACTTGGAAAATTGGCCGGTCAAAGATCTTTACTTCCTTAATGATTTTAATAATGTCATTTTTCATCATGTTAATAGAGAGTGTAATAAAGTAGCTGATTATTGTGCTACTTTGGCTTTAGATTGTACTTTCACTTTTGATAGTTTTTCTTATGGTAGCATTCCATATTCCTTGATTGATTTAATCAGAGAAGAGATGTTACCACTTTAGTTTGTACCTAGACTTATTTCTTTTTTTAATACATTACTTTTGCACGGCTTAAAAAAAAAGGAAAACAAAAAAATAATAGAGATGAAACAACTAAAAAATCAATAAAAAGAGAACGACAATAATCAACAGAGTAGTAAATAAGCAATCAAGAATTTATTAAGCAGCAAGTTTAAGAAATTATGAGCTGCGAGCCTCCATTATCCAAGTATCATATGCTCTCACAAGGTCTTTGGTGAGAGTATACCTACAAAAATCATCAACAGTTAGATTTAGGAACCCAAACCGGTTTGGATCCCTTCTTATGAAAAGAAGAATGCAGTGCATTTGTGTATACTATGAATCTTGCAATTTTGGTCTCCATACCCAATGTGTACTATAGTGAATGGTGCAAGTGTGTGCAATGTCTCTTATCATGCCACATGAAAAACATCTAACTCTAGGAAAAGGATTTACTAATCTGTTTGGGTTATAATGCATTTTCTTAGGTTTTGGCTTTAGATCAAGTGTTAATGTATTCCAATTTCTCTCAAGTGTATTCAATTTAGCTTTAAACCTCAAGTTAGCACTTTCTAAAGCTGCATTATCAATTCTCAAATTATGCTTCCTATGCTCAGATTTATCAATGTATGTCTTAAAATTAGATTCAAGTGAGGTGTATGATGCTTTCAATGAATTATGCTCAATAACCAACTCATAGTGCTTTTTATTCAATTCATTGAACTCATCAAGTAAAGGCATGTGATTTCTATCAATTATAGAATGATCTTTAAGAAATATTTCATGCACTTTTTGTAAATTCAAAAACTCTAATTTTAAGCTAGTATGCTTTTTCTTAAATTTCTTATATGATGCATAAATTCTCTCACAAATTTTAACTAATTAATCATAGGTTAGTTCACATACCTCTTCTTGATCAGATTGTTCAAGTTGATTATCGGCCATTAAACACAAATTTGTGGTTTCCTCCTCTACTTCAATCTTAGAGGAGTCAGAAGCAGAATCCGCGTAGAACGCCTTTTGGTACTTCATCTTGTCTTTCTCGTATTTAGGTTTCTCCTCACCCTTCTCCTTGCTTGGGTGCTCCTTAAGTGTAGGACAATCAACTTTAACATGTCCAGACTTCATACATTCAAAGCAAATAACATCAGAAGAAATTTTATAATTTTTGCTATCCTTACCTCTTTTCCACCTGTAATGGTCTTTTTGCTTCTTCCTTAGAAAGTTTTTGAATTGCCTTGTGATGAAGGCAACATCATCATTTTTAAATCCAGATGAATTAGTGTCCGTGTTGTTAGCTTTAAGTGCCATAGTTTTCTCCTTCTTTTTCTCACATACATCATAATTTCTTTGATTCATCCCTTGCTCATAAGCAATGCGTGATATAAGTAAGTTATCAATTGATTAAGTATTCAAATCCTTAGATTCAGTAATTGCAGTGATCTTAGCATCAAAAGATAAAGACAAGCACCTTAAAATTTTATTGACCCTTTCATAATTCGTTAGCTCTCTTCCTAAAGCATGCAATGAGGTGACAATTTCAGTAAACCTTGTATACATGTCAGAAATTGATTCAGAAGGCTTCATACAAAAAAGTTCGTAGTCATGCAAAAGAATATTCAATTAAGATTATTTAACTTCATTGGTTCCTTCATAAGTTACACATAATCTATCCCAAATTTCTTTACCAATAGCACAAGTTAAAACATGCATATAATCTACAGATTTCAAAGCATAAAAAAAATAGTTCTAGCATTTCGCATTTAAGTTGTGCTAAATTTCTTTCATCAAAAGTCCATTAAGTAAAAGGAATTTCAATTTTAATGTCATTATGTTTATGAGGCGGTGGTGTATAACCTTCTTTAACAAGCATCCACATACGATAATCAAGCGATTATAAAAACGTAGACATGCGAGTTTTCTAAAAATCAAAAGGAATATTATCAAATAAAGGTGGACGTGTAATAGAATATCCTTACATTATATTATGATTACCAAAGTTAGCCATAAATCAAAATTTAAAAAGTTTTCAAACTTAATTTTATGAATCCCACTCTAATACTACTTAAAAGTGCACTGATGGCACTTGAAAGTTTGTTAGGGATGTTAAGCCCTTATGAACTAGTCCCAAGGCTAACCAAGAGGGGAGGGGGGATTGGTATTTTAATAATCTTTTTATCAAAATATGATCTTAAAATAAAAACTAAGATTCATTATAGAAATTAAAGTGGAGAAAATAAATGCAAAAGCAGTAATAAAGAACACAAAGATTTATAGTTGTTTGGTCAATACAACCTACGTCCACTCCCCAAAGGCTCCCTCCAAGTATTGCACTAAACTTAGTGTATCTCCTTTTGCCCCCACATCAAGGAGAAGAAGCCTATACAAATATCCTTTCCACTAAACCAGGTGAGGCAGAGAACCTAACTCCTTTTACTTCCTCTAGAAGCAGGCAGAGAACCCAAGTCCTTTTGCCTCATTCTGAAGAAGGAAGAGAACTCAACTCCTTTTACTTCCTCCTGAAGCAGGTAGAGAACCCAACTCCTTTTGTTCCTACTGAAGTAGGCAGAGAACCTTGATCAGATGCTAAAGTTTACCTCTCTAGAACCCCCAATGAACTAAGGATGATGACTAGAGAAGATGATGATGAATTCTTGTTTGGAGCAACATTTGTGAACTCCCTCATAAACTCCCCCTCATAAGATCCTCTCTCTCTCTCCCCCTTACTCTCCCTCTCCTCTTGGCTCTCTCAGGTCAAAGCAGAAGCAAAAGATTAGCTAAATGGTAGAACAAGAGCTCTTAAATAGAAGAACTTCAGAATAGCTCTTATTTTATATAAACCGACGTTATCATCTAGGACGATCAGCATAAATTTTGCTCAATCAGCCTGGTTGGTTTCAGATGATCAGAATATTTTTAGTCATATCGTCCAGGCTGATATAATATCATCATGGACGATTAGTATAAATATGAGAAAAATCATCCTGAATAGAAGCTGGCCAATGTCAATCATCCAAGATATCATCCAGGATGATCCTGCGATCATCCCAGATGATGTGATTAAGTAATTAAACCTTATTTATTTTTCTTAATTAGCAGATTAATTTAAGCATAATTGAGCTGCATCATCCAGGCCGATGTCCTGGACGATGTCCAAAAATAAAGAATACCTAAATTGATCTGGCGATTGATTCTTTCTTATTTGAGCCTATCATCCCGGCTGATAGGAATATCATCTAAGACGATGTGCTTAATGATGGGTGCCTTAACCAGGATGCCCTAATTAGGGTTTCTATTTTTAGCAGATCATCCAGGATGATTTTATGATTGTCCCAGACGATGTGATAAAAAAAAGAGAACTCTAATCAATAGACAAAAAAAATTTCCAATGTGTGTGTGTAAGGTTACTTAACATCAGGAACCACACCATTTATAATAGACTCAAGAAAGGAAAAATTACAAACTGACTTAGACCTAATGTACCCAATCTTGAGCTGGCTTGAGTTGCACTCCATCTTGTTGACCTGAAAAGTTAGTAGGCAAGACAGTCGTAGAAAATCATGAATGTTTGCTATCATCAAAATTCTAATCCATGAAATTATATTTGCAACATCTCTTTTATATTGATGCTATTCAAAGCATATGCATCACTGACCGCTCAGTGAAGTGTAAAGATATAAATGATATATTAAACTCTTCCAACCTCAATACCACTCTAAACTCTCATAGTTTGTCACCCTATAAAATCTTAAAAGTGCAAGTAAAGTATGTACGATTAAAAAATCTTCATGACAATTCATTTCTATAAATTTGATACATGACAATAACTATGCCTATACTTGTATCATACTAATCTAACATACATAGTTGTGCATACTTTTCTATTCCTTGGATCCACATTACAATTAATTTTAACTACACATATGGCCACTATGTGTAATAATGAAAAATGGTATATTGAAAATATCATGAAACTATTGATGAAGAGAACTCATTAGTACTCCATATTTTATTTACACCATTAATTAAAAACTATATAATTTAGCCAAATAAAGAACAAGTGAAGCATATTCATTTTTATTAATTGTATAAAAGAAAGAAAGTATATAACAAAAATATATCACTGAATAATTCAATGATATCTTTTACAGTCCTTGAACTTACAGAGTTTCTCTCATAAACACAAGTCAAGTACTCTAATGGAATGTATCTAGCACTTCTCTGAATTCCCTTAGCTATCACTCATAAGGAAAAATTAGAGAAACACTATGAAGAATTAAATTATACAAGTCACTAAACTTTTCAACTAACATTACAAACAAACTATTAATTAAAAAAAAAAATAAAAAATTTATTCTGTCGTCGAGGAGCTCCAGACACTTGCTCATATGGGCTCGCTATTTCATGGATGGACGTGTTGCTTCATTGGAAGATTGTGGCCTGAATAGTTATAATTGTAGTGTCACAACACCGCTGATGTCCATGTGGCACTCACTTGACTAAGCGGCATTAGAATTTGGCACTGTGTAGATAGAGACTAGGCTTCGCAGTGCTAACTCCTTTGACGCTATGGTACTGGGATAATTAGATGGGCTTTGTGGCACTAACTTCTCCAACTTTGTAGCACTCTTAAACATAGATTGGGTGTTGCCATGCCCACATTTGGATGCTCTTATGGTGTCAATGATATTATCATGTCAATATTTTGTCTGATGCCACGACGTTGTACCATACTTAAAACTTTTGCCCATTTCTTTTATTTTTTTGCACAAACACAACTAAAATAATGCATTTTTACTGATAAATTAACACATAAAAGATAATATTATTTACACTTATCAAATGCTCCATAGTTTAAACTCTTAATTGTTCTCCAAAATAATAAATGTTTTTAATTCTGATTAAGTGATTAACCAAAATAAAAGCTGATAATATAAAATTACTAAAATATAGGATAATACATCCCAATTTAGAATTAAGAGAAATGAATCAATGTTATACTTCTAGTTTGGAAAAATACTAAAAGTTAAACTTAATCAAATATTCTTATATTTACCTAATTTGAAACTATAGTTATAGATTTAATCTATAACTTTTGAATGTTGAAGTGAATAATGTAGTTTTAATAATTGGATATCATTGTAGTTAAAATTAAACTTTTATTAGTTCACCATCCCTTGCATTAGCTCTCTCATCTTATCCTTTATAGTTTTTGTATAACATTGCATTTCAAATCTTAAGCTTTCACTTCTACCAATTTTTAAATGTACTCAAGTTACTTATTTTAATATCTTTCATTTTTTATTCTTTTTAAGAACTACTTATCATTCTTTTTTTAAATAGAGTACATAATTAATGATTTTTGAATATTAGTTTTTTCTTAGAATTCTCATGTAGTCCTAATAATTTTATTGTATGAACTTGATGAGATTACTAATTCCATCTTCAAGTTAACTATCATTTCAAATTTTAATTTACTCATGTCTAATTTTTAGTACTAATTATTTATCTTATAATTTTTAAAAGTTAAATTCATAAGGTATAGCTTATAATTTTAAAGTAGGATAGTAGCTCAAAAGGTTGAATGAGTTAAGTATTAATTTTTTCAACCTATGAAGTATAAACAAAGTTCATTTAAACTAAGATATAAGGTTTTATTATTATCCTAATTTTTCATATATATATTTTTTATTTTTATAAAGGTTAATTAAATAATCAGAATATAATAGTAATGGGAGGATAATTATAATTTAAGCATGAAGAGAATTTGCTAATATGTAAACAAACACAAAAATAACTACTAATAAATACATGACTTCATATGAATGATAAAGAGCACATAAAACAAGTGTTGAAAACAAAATATGACATAATATTTATGACATGATTGATTCTATCATCACATATACATGGGCTGCACATATAAGAGCTAAGTTTTAAGTTTTTAGCTAGACTATACCAATCATTACTTTTCAAAATTAACCAATTAATTTATTTCTTATAGTTGATCAATGTCTCCTCCTTAGTAAGGTTTCAATCTTTGACCATTTACTTTAAAGATATGCAAGCTTTTCTTGTCTTATATTTCCATAGTCCCATTGAGAAGTATTTTTATGATAGTGAATGACCCTGACCACCCAAATTTTAATTTTCCTTGGAATAGCTTAAGTCTAGAATTAAAATGTAAAACGTACTGACTAGGAGTGAATTCCTTCTTTACAAGTTTTTTATCATGCTTTTTTTTAAAACTCTTTCCTTTTATATTTTTTGAATTTTCATAAGCTTCATTTCTAATTTTTTCTAATTCACTCAATTGTAGCAATCTTTTTTCTTTGACCCTCCTAAGATTTGAATTCAATTGTTTGACTGACCAAAATGCCTTATGTTCTAATTCCACAGGAAGATGACAAGCTTTACCAAAAAACTAATTCATAAGGAGTCATATTTATTGGAGTTTTGAATGCTGTTCTATAGGCCCATAATGCATCATCTAATTTAATTGCCCAATCTTTCATATTAGAACTAACTGTTTTTTCCAATATCCTCTTAATTTTCCTATTGCTTATTTTAGCTTACCCACTGGTTTGGAGATGGTAAGTAATAGCTATTATATAGAAAATCTCAAAATTCTTAATGATAGTTTCTATTATTTTATTACAAAAATGTCTTTCTCCATTATTGATTAAAACTCTTGGCATTCCAAATCTTAAAAATATATTATTCTTTAAGAAATTAATCACAATTGGAGCATCAGCTTTAGAAGTTGCCACACATTTAATCCATTTAGAAACATAATCCACCAAAATAAGAATTTTATTGGTTTCATGCGATGACACAAAATGTCCAGTAAAAGAAAATCCCCAAACATCTTTTTTTATTTCCAAAATATAATTCATTGGTATTTCATTTCTTTTAGTTATACTACCTTCCCTTTGACACTGATCATATTTTTTTTACATATTCCTTCACATCCTTGAAAAGGGTAGGCCAATAAAATCCATCTTAAGAATTTTAGAAGCAATTCTAAATCCATCAAAATGTCTTCCATAGTTAGAATCATAACACTCACTAATAATGATTTTTTTCTCCCTCATCAAGAACACATCTTCTTATGATTTGAATATTGACAGATTTAAATAAATTGGGTTCATCCCAAAAGTAAGATTTAGTATTATGCACAAACTTCCATTTTTTAGATGTAGATAATTCATAAGGAAGTATTCCACTTACAATGAAACTTATGATATCAACATGCCATTAAGATTTATTCAATTGGAGAGAAAAAAATTATTTATCAGGGAATTTTTCAACAATTTAAATGTCAACTAATGCATATTGTTCAAGTCTAGATAGATGATCAATAATTTGATTTCATTACGCTTTCTATAAAAAATTTTCATCAAATTCTTGTAATAATTAAATCCACCTAACCAGTCTTGGTTTGGTGTCTTTCTTTGTCATAAGATATTTAAAAAAAAACTTGATCAATGTAAACAATAACCTTGGTCCCATTCAAACAAGATTTAAACTTGTTAAAAGAAAGAATAACAGCTAACAATTATTTTTTAGTGGTTGTATAATTAGATTGTGCAAAATTCAAAGTTTTACTAGCATAAAAAATAACATGGAATTTGTTATTTCTCCTTTTCCCCAGAATTGCACCAACAACAACATCACTGACATCACACATCACTAAAAAAGATAAAGACTTATCAGGAGAGATAATAATAGGAGAAATAGTCAAATGAATATTTAGAGAACTTAAAGCTTTATGACATGCAAATTCAATTATAAAAGGGACTTTTTTCTCTATCAAATGGAATAAAGGCTTAGAAATTTTAGAGAAATGTTTTATAAATCTTCTATTAAAACCAACTTGTCCTAAGAAGCTTCTAATCCCCTTAACAAAGTTGGGTGGAGGAAGTTTTTCATTCAACTAAATTTTTGCAATGTCAACATCTAATCCTTTTATAGATATCTTATGCCCTAAGACAATGCCTTCAGTTACCATAAATTGACATTTTTCCCAATCTAGTACTAAATTTTATTTCAACACATATTCTTAAAATAGCAGTTAAGTGTTCTTGACATAAAACTAAATGTAGTGCTAAAGACAAAAATCCTTTTTGAAACTTTCAATACCCTACTCAATTAAGTTTGAAAAAATAGACATCATGCATCTTTGAAAGTAACAGGAGCATTACATAAATAGAAATGCATTATCCTAACATAAAAAGTTTTGTAGAACTGGTGAAAGTAGTCTTATCTTATCCTTAGGTGCAATAGGTATTTGATGATAACCAGAATATCGATTCATCTTGAAAGCAAAAAAGTTGATGCTCTACAAACTTATCGAGAATTTTATCAAGAAATGGTAAAAGAAAATAATCTTTTCTATTTGCTTTATTTAGTTTCCTATAGTCAATACAAGTCCTCCAACCTATGATGGTTTTAGTGGGTATTAATTCATTATGTTCATTGGATATAACATTCAATCATCCCTTTTTAGGAATAAAATGAATGGGCTAACCTAGGAAATATAAAAAATTGGGTAGATAATCCCATCATCTAAACATTTAAGAATATCTTTTTTAACAATATATTTCATATAAGGATTAAGTCTGCTTTGAGAATTAGCTTTAGGTACAGAATTTGCTTCCATTAAGATTCTATTCATATAAATAAAAGGATTAATTCCTTTAATGTCAGTAATTGTCCACCCAAAAGCTTTTTATATTTACTTAAAACCTTAATCAATTCAATCTATTGATTTTGGTCTAAATTTACAAAAAGGATTATAGGAAGAGTGAAATTTTTGCTCAAATATGCATACTTAAGATGACAACATAAAACTTTAAGTTTTAAAGTTGGGGCCTCTTTAATAGATGGTTTTAGAGTTTTATCTAAGGATGAAGTTGTCAACAATTCAAAATGTCCTTTATTTTGACTTTATTTTATTAATTTTATTTCAATGGGCCTATTAGATGCATTTTATTTTAACACGTCTTCTTTTTCCTCAATCACTTCTCCTTGCAACAATTTTTCTTTGGGATCTTCTAAGAATACATCCTCTGAATCCTCCCTAAATCAATTTTCTTTTTTTTCTTGAGAGAATTTTATAGATTTTAATATATCAGTTGTCACCTCTTTGTCTTGAATTCTCATAATTAATTCTCCCTTTTAAGCATCAATCATAGCTGTCCTTGTTGCTAAGAAAAGTCTTCCTAAATTGAGAGGTATTTTCCTATCTTCTTCCATGTCTAAAATAATAAAATCAATAGAAGAAATAAACTTATCAACCTTAATCAGAACATCCTTTATTTCTCCTTTTAGATAAATAAAAGACCAATCATCTAATTGAAGAGTAATAAAAGTAGATAGAAGCTTTCTTATCTCTAACATCTTAAAGATGGATAAATGCATGAGGTTAATACTAGATCCTAAGTCACATAAAGCTCTCCCACAAAATTTACCTCCAATAGTTAAAGGAATGGTAAAACTCCCAAGATCCTTAAGTTTTTTTTAGGAATTTTGTTTTGTATAATGACAGTACATTCTTCTGTTAGTGCCACTATTTCATAATAAAAAATCTTCCTTTTCTTACCCAAATTATTCTTGATAAATATAGCATAAGTGGGCATTTGATTTAAATCTTTAGAGAAGGAGATATTAATGGTTAATTTTTTAAACACTTATAAGAACTTTGAGAATTGTTTGTTAAGATTCTTTTTAATCAACCTCTCCGGGAAAGGGTATAGATGTCTCTTAATAACTTTTTAATAAACTTTTTTAGGTTCTTTAATTGGTTCAATTTGTTTATAAGGGGCCTTTTTTTTCTTGCTATTCCTCTCTATAATCCTTATCTTGGGGTTGGTGTTTCTCTTTATAAGGTTCTCTTAACCCTTTCCCACTTCTAGGTTGGATATTATTTCATAGTTATACAAAGTTTTGATAATGAATTAACCTAGCCAATTTCCCTATTTGATCTTCAAATTTTTTAGAGCATTAAACCGATTATTCATTTGCATTTCTAATTGGAGAACAATATTTTCCAAGGATTCATTCCTATTCGTTTAATGATATATTTATTCAAATTCTTTGGGACAGCGCTGCAGCTCTGCATATCTTAGCACAGTGGCCTTATATCTCATAATATCATTAGTAACCTTCAATTCCTCCAACTTCTTAGAAATAGTAGCACTTGAGTAGTCAAAATAGATAAAGAATCATTTTCATAAACTCTAGCCACTCTCTTAGGATTCACCCTATCAGTAGACCACTAAAAATTATTTGTTTCCATTTCTTCAATTAATTCATAAGCATCTTTAAAAAACTTTGACATAGAAGAATCTCTAGTTCCAGCTTTAATTATGGATCTAAGGGATCCTACCAATCCATTATAAAAAGTTTGAATTATCAACCATTTAGGTAAGGCTTGATGAGAACACTTCCTAAGTATCTCCTTGAATCTCTCCCAACTCTCATAAATAGATTCTCCTTCTAATTAAGTAAAAGAAGTATTTTCATTTCTAAGCTTGGTAGTTTTAGAAGGTGGAAAATGCCTTCCTAAAAATTTATGGACTAGTTCATTCCATGTGGTAATAGAGCCCATGGGTAAAGAAATTTAACCACATTTTTTATTTTTCTCTTAGAGAAAATGGGAATAATCTAAGTCTAACGACATCATCACTAATACTATTATACTTAAATATTGTACAAATTTTAATGAAAATTGTTAAATGTAGGTTAGGGTCTTCAATAGGAGTTCTCCCAAATTGAGAATTTTATACCATCTAAATGATTATAGGTTTTGATTCAAAATTATTTGCATGGACGGCGGGTCTATTTATGCTTTGGTGAATTCCATCAATTAAAAGGTTTACAAAATCCTTAAGAGGTCTATAATGAACTATATTTTGAACAGGGTCATCCATTTTAAAAATCTTTTTGGTAGTTCTAATTTTAGAAAGGGTTCTCAATTTTAGAATTAAAATTTAAACTTGCCTCCCCTCTATGTCTTGCAAACATGCAAGCACCTATATGTAATCAGTAAATTAAAATAACAGAATAAAAAAAATATGGTAGGACTAATTATGTAATTACTTTAACAATATAGTAAATTTATAAAGAAAATAAATTCTTCCTCGATAGTGGCTGCAAAAAATTGATAGGGGCGATAGAGTAACCTAAAGAATTATGAAAATGATTTAGGGCTCTCTCAATGCCTAAACAATGCTTAGTTTTTTTAATATAAAACTATAAAAATCCCATTTAATATACATAAGTATATGGGTTAATCAAGTAATGTAGTGATAGAGTAGAGTATCAATCCCATGGGGAAGAATAATTACTTACAAAATACTAGTATTGTTTACTTCAACAACAACAAATATCTTGCTCAAGTAAAATACATTTTGCTGGAGATTTAATCACTTAATTTAAAATAAAAAATAATTTAAATGAAACACTATATAAATAAATAGTTTTAGATTTTTGCGATGTAAATAAAATATGGTTCATAGTGATTCTATTTTATATTGATGCTACTCAGAGCATATGCATCATCGGCAGCTCAGCCAAGTGTGAAGAGATAACATATAGATTAAACTCTTACAACCTTAATACCACTCTAAAATCTAATAGTATGTTACCCTATGAAAATCTTAGAAGAGTTAGTAAAGCATGTACTGTTAAAACCCCCTCATGATAATTCATCTCTATAAATTTGATACATGATAAACACTATGCCTATGTTTGCATCATACCAGTCCAACATACCTGGTTGTGTCTTCTTTTCTATTCCTAGGCTCCACATTACACCTGATATAACTACACATATGACCACTATGTGTATTAAATGAAGACATGATATATTAAAAGCATCATAAAATTATTGATGAAGAGAACTCATCAATATTCTATATTTTATTTATACCAATAATCCAAAACTATAGAATTTAACAAGACATGAAGAACAAATGAAGCATATTCATTTTTAGTTAATTACCAAAAAGAAAGAAAGTATAGAAGAAAATATATCACTAAATAGTTTAATGATATCCTCTACACTCCTTAAACTTACAAAATTTCTTCCATAAATACAAGCCAAACACTCTAATGAAATGTATCTAGAACTTCTCTGAATTCCCTTAGTTATCACTCCTAAGGAAAAAATTGAGAAGTAATATAACAACTAAAATTTAAAAAAGTTATTGAACACCTCTACTAATGTAGAGAGAGTTGCTATTTGCATGTTTTACATTCTT
>NW_021319037.1:209945-214374 GCF_001605985.2 Dendrobium catenatum
TTGGTTAGCTTGGGACTAAGTTCATAGGGCTTAACACCCCGAATGAACTTTCAGAAGAGCTTCAGAATAGCTCTTATTTTATATAAACTGACATTATCGTCCAGGTCGATGTGAATATCGTCTTGGCCGATCAGCATAAATTTCGCTCAATCAGTTCGGTCGGTTTGGGATGATCAGAAGATTTTTAGTCATATCATCCAGGCCGATATAATATCATCCTGGATGATTAGTACAAATTAGAGGAAAATTGTCTTGAATAGAAGCTGGCCGATGTCAATTGTCCAAGATATCATCCCGGATGATCCTGCGATCATCCTAGATGATGTGATTGAGCAATCAAATCTTAATTGCTTTTCTTAATTACCATATTAATTTAGACATAATTGAGCTGCATCGTCCAGGCCGATGTCCTGGATGATGTCCAATAATAAAGAATACCTAAATAGATATAGTGGTTTATTCTTTCTGATTTGAGCCTATCATCATAACCGATAGGAATTTCATCTAGGATGATGTACTTAATGACGACTTCCTTAACTAGAATGCTCTAATTATGGTTTCTATTTTTAATTGATCATCCAGGACGATTTGAGGATTATCCCGGGCGATGTGATCAAAATAGAGAACTCTAATCAATAAACAGAAAATCCCCCCATGTGTGTGTGTGTGTGCAAGGTTACTTAGCATCAGGAACCACACCGTTTATAATAGACTTAAGAAAGGAAAAATTACAAACTAACTCAAACTTAATCTACCTAATCTTGAGCTGGCTTGAGTTGCACTTGTTCTTGTGGACCTAAAAAGTTAGTAGGAAAGGCAGTCGTAGAAAATCATGAATGTTTGTTATCATCAAAATTCTATTCCATAAAATTCGATTTGTAATAATCTTCCCCTTTTTTATGATGGCAAACCAAAAAATAATTTAAGCAGTTTCAAGAACAATTTAAAAGAAATTGTGAGAAGAAATAAAACACAGTTTTATCCAATAGCAGAATCAAACTACATAACAAACAGTATATAAACTACTCCCCCTTTTGACATCACAAAAAAAGGAGGAAAGTAAAACAGAAAAAAAGTAGAGACTAATAACAGAAACAAACTGTAATAAAAAATAACATAAAACTAAAAGAATGATGGCCTCTATTCATTCGAAGGAGGTGGTGGCAAGGGTGGCGAACTGCTCTTCAAACAAAGCTATACCCTGGTAATGCTGGTGTTGTAAGAAAATAATATCTTCAGTATGTTGCTGCTCCTGTGCAGCAAAATATCCCTCGAAGCGAAGCTCCCACTAATCAAATTGCTCCACCAGCTGTTCCAGCTGAGAGTGATGGCGGAGCGGAGTAGGTGTAGGAATAGGTGCAGGAGCCTCCTCCTCCATCTCCTGAGCTTCCCCGTCCCCTAGGTGGAGATGAATACTGTGAAGAGTGTAAAAGTAATTATTGGAGTAAAAAGTATATTGAAAGTTTGGTTGAGCAGGATATTAAAGATTATATTTTGATTTTAAGACATAAGCAATGATATATCCTAGGGCTAGAATTGACTTCCTCCTATTTCCTAGATCACGAATGATAGTAAGATGCTCGATATAGTAAAAAATTAAATTAGTAGGATTGAATTCTTGATGGGCCAAAATGTAAAAGGTTGTGATCGAAAGAAGTGAGGTGATATGAATGCGATTACCAGCTTTTGGAATAATGGAAGTGCGAAGGACATATTGGACAGTCCTAGTATCTTTGAGCAAGCTGCTAGTCTCTCCAATATGAAAATGAGCATTGGTGTTTCGAAGAAAATGGTTGGCCGGAGCCCAATCATAATCAGGATCAAAACATAGGGTATGAAGTTTATCCCATATGGTGGAAAGTTATAAAAGTTTTGCACAATCCTGATATGTGATCTCGATTGGGCATCAATTCTCATAGGATCCAAGAGAAGTAAAGACAAAATTTATATGGAGATTGGCAAAGAACTCAAAGAAAAGTTCTGAATTGATAGGGATTGTAAGAGTAAGAATGAAGCACAAGGAAGTGTGAGAAAATAAGTCAAGTACCGGATTATACAGATGGTTCGGGTTGATGGATCAGGAGATAGTGATTCCGTCCATCTTGCAATGTTGGTAGGTAGCTTGATCATCCACCTCTGTGAATCGAGGGTCCATAGTTGCCCTCGAGGAACTTCCAGAAAGATGATGGGATCACTTTCCTCCTGCCATGATCAAGAACATCAAAGCAATAGGAAGAAAAAGGATGGTAGAAGAAGTGGGTGTGAGAAAAAAAGGCTGAAACCCTCAAAATTGAAAGAATCGAGCCGATCGTCAAGGTCGATCACATAATCATCCATGTAGATTGGGTAAATTAATGAAGTCCAGGCCGAGTGGTCAAAAAAGCAGTCATATCGTCCAAGACGATCAGATATCATTCAGGATGATAAGACACAGGAGATTATCCTGAGAAGTCAAGCCGGATGACCGTTGAAAAAGCATAATTTCCTAGCCGATTAGGTGGATCATCCTAGACGATGCCCAATAATGGATCATACCAGTCGAATCTAAAAATATTTAAAATATTGCCATGTGTATCATCTAGGATAAAGAGGTGGATCGTCTGGGCCGATCATCAATAATTGATTGTACCATCCAAGTTTGGAGAGTTAAAAATGTATTGCCACATATATCGGCCAGGCTGAATAGTTGGATTATCCAGGCTAATTTTTTATAAATTGAGCAATGAGAGAATAACATCGTCTAGTATGAAAGAGAATCATCCAGGATGATCATAGATGATTGAAGTAGAAGACGATCAGATTGTCCAGGCTGATAATGCGTCATCCAGGACAATAAAGAGCAGAAAGGTCAGAACAACTAGTAGATGTATTTTTAGAAGTGAATTGAACCGATCGTCAAGGATAATATGAATATCGTTCGAGATGATATGAAAAAAGTTTAAATTAGAGGATGGAAGGAGATGATCAATGAAGGCCCAAAAGCATAACAATACCAGAAAGTTAAAAATATGAAAAAGACAAAAGAGAAGAGAAAAATGAAATGAAAAACAAAAAGTAAACATTTATTTTATTTTTTATTATTTTTATTTTTTTATTTTTATTTTTTATTTTTATTTTTTTGTTTTAAAAACAAGGTATGAACATAATAAAATCTCCAAGTGATTAAATTTTGGGACTTATAAGACCAATGTGTTAACATTAATGAAATAAAAAAAAAATGATAGAATATCCAATCCTGTTAACCCTAGCTCTGACTTCTCTTAGGGAAAAATCATCTTTTGAAAACAAGAGACCTAACTCAGAACAAACCAATTGGATAAGAAAAAAGATAGATTTAGCACTTTGTTCTAGAAAAAATATATTATAGAATAATATACCAAAGTGATTTATTACAATCATGAAATTTGAAATCAAGTCTTTGATAATATCAAGTAATACATGAATTCTTCTAAGATTTAATGGTTTTAAAAAAAAGGGAACCTTTTCTTTTTATGGGCTCATTTTATGCATCTTGTCAATTTGATTGACGCACTTTGCGCATCTTTTGATTTTTGACACACTTTATATATTTTTCAATTTTTGGCGATCATTGTGCATCTTTTGTTTTGGCGTCATTAGCCACTTCTCTTTTTTTATTATTTTTCTAAGCTAGACCCCTTTTCAAAACTCTTAAATATTCTCAGTTGTGAGTATATCTTCTAGTTATTAGAGAAGAAAACCCCACTCTCTAATAAAGGGAAGAATAAACCACAAAATAGAATTAAATTCATATGATAAATGCAACGATAAGATTTCAAAGAACTTGAAAGTAATATAAAGACTTTTGAACATTATATATATAAGATAGATTACTGTAGCAAGATAGAAAATATATTAATTGCAAAGTCAAGTTATTAATTTGAGATAGACTTTTATTTAGAAAAGAAAATTACACCACTAAATGAGGTTAGAGGGAGGGAAATAATCAACAGTGTTTCTCCCTTTAACTGATTTAGGGATGTTTATGCATTTTCTATTCAAATCCAAAAACCAAAAACAAAGACAAAGAAAAATCATTTCAAAGGAAAATAAAAAATCTAGGGCGCTAATCTCCCAAGGGAGTTCTACAGTACTTGGTGCTCCCCACCGCTAGATTGGATCAAGATTAATGTGGATGCATCATTGTTGAGTTCAAATCGGGGTGGTATTGGTGGGATTTTTAGATATTGTAAAGGTAGAATCCTTCTTGCTTTTGGAAGGAACAAGGTACATTGGGACATTGCTCAGCTCGAGATGGAGGTGATTGTAGATATAAGAGATTTCAACCAAAGCTGGATGCTTGAAAGTAAAGGTATTATCATTGAAAGTGATAATACCAATGTGATTACATTCATTCAAGATTCTTTGAAGAAAGTGTTGCAAATTCAGGTCCATGAACTATGTTTTGATG
>NW_021319038.1:0-1876 GCF_001605985.2 Dendrobium catenatum
CCTTCCCTTCGTCGTTGACTTGGGCCAAAAGGGCACCTAAAGATTAATCTAAGGCTACAGTGTAGAGAATTAACGGCTTTCCCGGAATTGGAGCTGCCAAAATTGGTGGATTAGAAAGGTATTGTTTAATGTCATCGAAAGCATTTTGGCACTTCTCGTCCCAAAAAAACTTAGCGTCTTTCTTCGCAAGGACAGAAAAGGGTTGATATCTCCTGGAAAGATTAGAAATAAACCTTCTTATATACGCCAATCTACCTTAAAGAGACCTTAACTGAGTAAGGCTCTTAGGAGATGGCATATTTAAGATGGCTTCAATTTTAGCAGGGTCGATCTCGATTCCGCGGTGCCTCACTAAGAATCCTAAGAATTTCCCTGAGGTGACGCCGAAGTCACACTTCAGAGGATTCATTTTCAAATCATAGCGGCGCAACCGTTCAAAAACAACTCTTAAGTCATACAGGTGAGCATCTCTGACCTTGCTCTTGACAACTAAATCGTCAATATAGCACTCAACTTGATTGTGGATTAAATCGTCAAAGATACGGGTCATGGCCCGTTGATAGGTCGCTCCGGCATTCTTTAAGCCAAATGGCATCACCTTATAACAAAAGATTCCGATAGGGGTTCTGAATGCCATATTTCTCTCATCCTCTAGGGCCATCTTGATTTGGTTATAACCCAATGAGCCATCCATGAATGAGAAAATGGCATGTGAGGAGGCGATGTCCACCATGAGTTCTGGTATTGGCAGAGGGAACTCGTCCTTAGGACATGCCTTATTCAGATCCCTATAATCGACGCAAATCAAATTTGACCAATTTTCTTTCGGACCGGCACGACACTGGCTACCCAAGAGGGGTATTGTTCCTCTCGAATAAACCCGGCTTCGGCCAATTTCTTAACTTCAGAAATGACTTGTTGTTCAATTTTTAAGCGCATGCGTCGAGGAGCTTGTTTGACAGGAATGGCATCGTGCCGAACCCCAAGTTTATGAACTGCTACCTCAGCAGGTAAACCTGGCATTTCGTCATTTGTCCAGGCAAAGCAATCCCTAAACTCAGACAAAAGTTGAATCAAATCTTTGGTTTCACCCTCGCTCAATAGAGCACTTATAAAGATTGGACGGGGGTCATCATCGGTTCCCAGGTTAATTTCTTTTAATTCATCGACTGTTGATTTAATTTCCTCTTCTAATTCAGGGGGTTCATCCCGAACTTGAAGGTCATCGGGATCATCTAAAGTCTCCAAACAGAGCCCATCAAGAGAACAGAAATGATCTTTAGGGACATTTGGCGATTCAAGATGATAAGTTATCATTAGGCAATACTCATCGTCATCGAACAAACTAACGGTTCCAAAGTCGATACCACTTTTGGGATTATCGTTAATGTTTGTTATCCAAATATTTTCGTGGTATCTAGCCTGACCCTTAGTCCATCGGTATGGTACGAAACCTTTAGAGAAAGTATTTTTTACACAAACAGGGAAGTAGTCGAAAGGTAATTCCATTAATTCATTAAAATCTGCCTCCTCAAGGGTTACATCACTTTCATCCCTTGCGGAGGAGGAGCCAGGAAAGAATTGCTGGACTTTCTTTACTTCGTCGTTCAAGTTGGGGGCCACTTTAACTTCTAACCCTGCAATCCTGCCAGCTGACAGTGGGATCAGAGAAAGGGCCTCAATCCTTCTACTGAGCTTTTCGTACATTGTTAATTATGGCTCGTCACTTTTCACTTTCACAATTTCTTCCTCAATGTCATTGTCCTCTTCTAAGGTGAGATCAAATTTTGGAGAACTATTTTTATTTTCATAATTGAGGGATAAGGCAGCACCTTGATCCTTGGACTCAATGTCGGAATCTGATTCCAAATCAATA
>NW_021319038.1:2813-6040 GCF_001605985.2 Dendrobium catenatum
AATTTTCATTTAAAACAAGAGAGTCATCAACTTGCATTTCATTTTCATGGTTAATCATCAAGACAGAAGCAGAAGAATATTTTTTATTCATCTTCTGACCCTTCGCCTTTGATGGGGTAAAGTAAAAGTCAGATAACAACAGAGGGGAGATGGTTTTAACACCCCCATCCGCCATCCTAATTCATCTCTCATCTACACACATCCTCTCTACAAAATCAACTTCTTTTTCTTTTAAGCATTCGACAATATTTCCTGTGACTACTGGAGAGGAAAGTGGCTCAACATCCTCCTGCGAAGCGTCCAGGTCAACCTTCCATGTCAGGGCCTGGGCTATCGTAGTCAGCTGTTGAGAAAGTCGAAAAGACTTGTTAATCTACTTTTTAAGTGCCCGGGACAAAGCAATGCCCCAACCATCTTCAACAAAACAAGAAGAGTTAAGAGGGTTACCTGAAATGGTTTTAATTGAAGCTTTCTCTGGATCGACCAAGTATTCCTTACGTATTATGATGTTACCTTGGGTGTAGTTCCTCTCAAGCCAATCTTTGATTACAACACAATCTTCAAGAGGGTGACTAAGCATCCAGTAGTATGGACAATACTTGAGATCATCTTTCTTACTCTCATCTTCAAGCCTCCTGGCCTCTGGCAGCTGAAATTCTGGTTTCTTTAACAGACTCCTGAAAATCTTCATAACTGATTCCCTTTTAAAAGGATATGGTTTTTCCAATCTCTCTCTAAAATGGATAAAGTTAGGATCTCTGGTGTACTGGGGAGTGACCTGAAAGGGTAGTCTCTGAACTGGCTGTGGCGGTGGTGGTGGAGGGACACTGAGCTGACTAGTCATTGGCCTTTTTCCCTTATCAACTGCCAACACTACTGCCTTCTTCTCAAAAGTCTTAACCAATCTAAGGCCTTTCTTGTCTTCAGACTGCTCTCATAGGAATGGCATCTTATGAGCCTCTTCCTGCAAATTGCTAGCCTTGTTAAGAAGTTTTTCAAAAGTTTTAATGGTGAAACCCTTCAGGAGAAAAGCAACAGGGCCGTGGATATTCTTAAGAAGGATCTCCACCGCATGTTTCTCTTGGAACTGGGGTTCACACTTCATCGAGAGGTTTCGCCACCTCAAGATGTACTCAACAAGAGACTCTCCCAGCTTTTGTTTCTCAACAACAAGATCGCCCACAGTAGTTCGTCGTTGCGCTCCAGAAAATCTTTTAAGGAAAAGGTTTTCTAGATCGTTAAAGGTTTTTACTGAACCATTGGGTAGATCGGCGTACCATTCAAAAGCGATGCCGGAATGACTACTTATAAACTGGCGAAATAGTAGAGCATCTGACCCTCCCGCATTGCAACAACTTGCTCTGAAGTGGGCTAGATGCTATCTCGGTTTTTCTATTCCAGTGAAAATTTTAAAAGTTGGTGGCACAAAGCCTTTTGGATAAGGAACTGAATCATATTCTTCGGGGTAGGGTCTACCCTTTGGAATAGATGCGGTTCCTTGGGAAAAGGCCTCCCTTACCTGGTCCTCAATCAGTTGCTTAATGTCTTTCTGGGGCAGAGTTGAAGGAACATGGGGAACTGTAGGTGCTGCTGGATATGCCTCTGATAGGCAAGGAGGAATCACTGGTGTCGACTCAGGAGGCTTGGGACCAAATTCTGTCTTTCTAACTTTTTCCACAATCTCTCGAGACGTTTGTTGAATCTTAAGTGAATCCTGCTCTGACTTATCAAATCTTTCTTGCATTTCTTTGACTTGTGACATCATAGTTGTCAACTGGTTCTCCAAATCTTTGATGTGTTCTTCACCCCTAGCCCTTATAGACTCATCTGAATCGGACCCAGCAACCTGTGGGTCATCGTCTCTAGCAAGCCGATGTCTACCAGGTTCGGCCTCCTTGTTGGAACCTCTAGTTTCGACCATGGAGACTCTGCTAACATAGTCATCTTCCTCTCCAAGGAGATCATCCAGGTCTGGATCAAAAGAAGCCATTCCCTCTTTGTTTAACAGAATGTTTCTTATCTCTTGTACTACCTCCTCAACTGGTCTATCCCCAATTGACTTAGGATCGAGGGGTAAGTATTCCTTATATTCAGTCATATCAAACAACTCTTCAGAATCCAGGAGAGCAGGTAGGGTAAGGTCCTCAGACTCTTGTGTAGGAGGCCTAGAAATGACACAGGGATCTAAGCTGTCAACCACTGGATCATCAATTGGAATCATCACTGAATCAGGAACTGGACTGATTGCAAGAGAGCTATCTACTGTAACAACTGGGGTACTGGATTGAACATCCGTCGACTCAATCAAATCTGGAGGAGGTCTAGCTGGGACTCGTTGGAGTTGGAGAATGAACTTAGAAGTTCTTGGAGGTGGTGGTAAATTCTCGAACTTAGTCCTTTTTGGAACAAACTTCTTCTCAGGGGATTTAGGCCTCTTGCCCTTGATGTCCGGATGTTTTAAAGTCTCATTCCCCTTTGGTTTGACAACTACTGAGGCCAACCTTACAGCTTTGGAAGGGGGTACCGGGGGTCTACCAACAGAATGGTGGCCTCTCTCGGACCCAATCAACACAATGCCCTCCATTTTAGAAGAAGGAGGGCGTGGCGTCCAGTGGTATCCATCAACCAGCATTGAAGTAGCGGGCTGTCTGACATACTTCTTGTTTCTCCTGACAGGTTGTGGAGTCAAATTCTTTGCCTCAGACTCCTCTTCTTTCAATACTTCTTTTCGAAAGCGATGAGAGATCACTCCCTTCAACTGTTTTAGGTACTGCTCTTTTGTTTGCCCAGATTGTGCAGCACAGGTATGAATTATGTTTCTCAAAGCCCTTATTTTCTGCAGATGCTTTTCTTTTGAAGTCTTTTTAGTCGAGTAGTCGACCGGGCATGGTGGGGAACGGGATATCCTAGCTATCCTCTCCTCCCCTTGAGCAGAAGCTAAGGGGTAGAATCGGCTCCCTTTCAAAAGGGGAGAGGAAGCAGGAATAGGTAGCTTCTCGTCAGCCTCAGGATCTACTTGAGCTAAAGTCTTAAAAGGCATGATTCTCTTTGCCTTGGAAATCTTCTTTCTAAGTCTCCTCAAGTAATTCTTCTTTTGATTCTTAGTGGAGAAGTTAAGTCCAGAGCTAGATCCTTCCTCAAAAATAGACTTGACTTCAGTGGGAGGCTCAACAACTGGCTCAGATTGTTTCTGATCATCACTAATCACTGGCAAGGTGGGTGCAGAT
>NW_021319038.1:7800-32589 GCF_001605985.2 Dendrobium catenatum
CTTGAAATTTTAAAAACAGGCTTAGAAAATAATTTTTTAGAAGACTGGGCTTCCCCAGGTCCGGCACCTCGTCCACATAGGTCAGACTATCCGGACTCTACCCGCAGGCGGGAAGGGTCTAAAACAAGGAAAGAAGAAGTGCAGAAATATGCATGCGACCCCGAGGTCGATCCCCGGCTAATTCCCTAGATTCGTTTTCTTTCTATGTTATTTAGACTCACTAAAATTTTAAACTTTTAAAGTTATGAGTAGAAATCTTTCACACCCTCACGAGTCTCACGTATCCAGGCGAAAACAAAAGCGGCATACAATCGCCAAAAAACTAGGAAAAGCAAGCAATCCTAAAGGCAATCAACTCATCACATCAAATATTAACTAATTAATAACTGTCCATAGGCAAAGTTGCCTTGCTTATTACAAACTAGAGTTTTGCATAAAGTAAAGTGGCCGGGGCACCACTGACAACAACCCGGATTCTAGGCCTAATAATGATGCAAATTATTTTGAGTGGGATACTCTCAATCTTCAAGTCTTCAATTCTGCTTCTCTTTGGACTCCTCTTCTTCAAACTCCTTGGATTCTTCATAATGAACTACCCAAATGGATAAGAGGGCACTTCCCTTTAAAGGGGAAGGCCACTCTTTCCTCTTTGGGTATAAGAAAAGTGTGATCCAAATTTGGATTTCCAAATGGAAAAGGAATAGTTCCCAAAAGGGTATCCTTTTCTCTTTGGAATCCAAGCTTTGGATCTATGTATCCCAACTCAAAATCAACTTTCACAACACTTAACACTTATACAAATTACATTTATATCAAAAATAAAATCTAGACTCTCCTGCAGGGTTATCCTAAGCAGTTAATAAATAGAAAAAAAGAAGCAGTTATTCCCAAGCAGTTGTATATATGTGCATGAAAAAAAAGTAAAACACACTGGCCACGCTCTCTTTATTTGGGGGCTTTAGCAGCTATAGCACCTGTGCAAGCATTTATAACAATTAACATTTATTATTAACTTAGCCCCCCTTTCATTGCCCTGCATAAGCGTGGCCACCTGCAGAAAACTATGTGAACATCCAGATCGTACCTAACCTAAGGGTAATCTAGTCACCAAACACATAAACCCATCCACAGAGTGCAGAAAAGTAAGCAGACACAGCAGAGCAATTTCATCCACAACATGTAGTGAAAATCACAAAAAATCTGGCACATAACAGTAAAGTAAGCACCGGCCTAACCTAGATCTAGAGTTGGTTGTCCTAGCATATCATCTAAAGTGTGTGTAAAAAGTCGTGAGGCTTGGGTAAGTCCTAAAGTGGGTGATTAGTTAAAGTTGTCTGAGAGTCTGGGTTTGTTAAGGCTTAAAAGGGGATTTTAGATTAATATTTAAATATTAATATATTAAAGATTCTGATCAAATATATTTTAAAGAATTAATTGATTACTACCTTTGTCTCACACCAAGGCCGTGAAGTTTATTTCACCTTCCTTGAGGCTAAGCTAATAGCATCATAGGCCTGGGTTACCCAGTAGCAATCGGGGTTAATTGAGTTATTTTAAATTGGTTGGATTTAAAGGGGTTTATTAATATTAGGGGAATTGATTACTAATTTTAATGGGTTGGTTGAGAATTTTAATAACCTATTAAAAGGATTTTAGAAGTTGGAGAAGTTAACAGATTTTAAAAGATTATCCAGATGCGTTAACCAAGCGGTCAAAACTTGGCTTTTAAAATTAAAATTAATCTTAAGGGTTTCAGATTTTTAATAAATACTAGATCTAATTATGAGTTGTTAGACAGGTGGCATCCTCAATTTGGAGTTTTCTATGAAGAGTTATGATTTTTAGAAGTTCTGGCCCATTCTGACCTAAGGTCACCTAAGATGTTGAGTCCTTGGTTTTAGCTAGATTATGGAGGTTTAATGTTTATAGGAAGTAATGAGTTCTAATTGAAGTCACTATCCACTGAGTTTATTAATCAAATTTTTTTTATAATTAATAGTGAATTTTAGGAATCTTACACACTCGTAGGGATTATTAAGTTACTACAACTAAGGGGTCTACTCAAAGATTTGAACCCAAATGAGCCCTAAATTCCTTGAGATCAATTCCAAAGGCCATAAATGACCTAAGGATAGATCAACAAGTGTTTAGAATCCTTTTGGGATTTTTAAGATTTAATTAAATTGGTTAGACCCTAATTACCTAAAGATCAAGCTAAGACAAGTCTAGAGATCAATTTGAGAGGGTTTCAATTCTTACTGGTTAAGGGATCAATTAAGGATAATTAAGGGCATTTTAATGAATTTTATAGGTTAAGAATAGCTCATTATCAATTAATCAGGATTAAGGCCATTTCTAAGAAGGATTTTTGAGGCTCCTACTTGGGGAACCAAATGAACTCCAAATTTGATGAAAATTGGACCATAGGATCACCTGACCCTAAGGACTAAACCCACCAAATTTGAGCTCAAATGGAGCACTCTAAGGTGGCCAACCAAACCACTCAAGGTGAGCTCTATGTCACCTTCAAATCACTATGGG
This sequence comes from Dendrobium catenatum, assembly GCF_001605985.2. Lineage (NCBI taxonomy): Eukaryota > Viridiplantae > Streptophyta > Magnoliopsida > Asparagales > Orchidaceae > Dendrobium > Dendrobium catenatum. Next base: position 10,342 of record NW_021319038.1, read on the forward strand.
GGTCTATCCTAGGCTTGGATTAGGGCAAAATCAGTGGCTCTACACTCCTGATCCTACACATCATTATCACACCAAAAATCACACCCTAAATAGGTCTATATCCCCTTTTGAATTTAAGGGTCAAACCATGACCCTTAAACTTAAAAATTAGGGAAAATGCCCTTGAACAACTTAAAATGGGGAGATAAAATTTGGACATGTTAGAAACATGTCCAATTTTGATCCCCCAAAATTCTTGACCTGGTGGACATGTATTTAAAAAGTAATTAAAGAAATTCATAAAATGCTCAAATTAAAATTAAACCTAAGACTAACCTAACCAGGGTCTAGAACCATAGGGCTTTTGTAGAGCTCCATGAGACCTTTCCAATGAGCCTAAGAACACCTAATTTGGACAAGTTTGCAGGGAGTTATGAATTTTTGAAGTTCCCTTGAATTTCTGGATTTATTAATCCGGCAATTACACAGTTAGCAGCCGTTACCACGCGCCGCGCACTGATTCGCCAGGCAATGATTGGCGCTAACGGTTAACGGCCGAGTTAACCACAGCCGTTGGATGGCGGATCGAACGGTTGGGATTAACAGCTCTTCGATACTGCGGGATTTAATCCGAGCCATTGATCTTGATCAACGGCTGGGATTTCGTCTTCAACCTCCCGCTCGTATCCGAGACCGTAGGGCTTCTCCGGCTTGATCCGGGCGATACCGCTGGCGAACCCCGATGAAATTTCACAGGGAGGATCAGGACGGTGGAAACTTCCAATCCAACGGTGGAGATCCATTGGGGTGGAGGTTTCCTTCACACTTGACCAAACTACCTTGCTAGGGAGCTCGGGATGAAGAAATTACCGCAGAGAAGGCCTCAACAAATGAGCTTCTCTATCAAGAAACTTCATGGGGCGGTGGCGAACGGTTCTCCTTCATGCATCGGGACCGGAGGATGGCCGGAGGTGCGACTTCGAGCGGGATGCCAAAGGCTTTCACAGGCGCTTGCTCAAACAGAAGGAGGGATCAGTCTCTGCGCTCGAAGGAAGCTTCTGGGAGTTCGAAGGATCTCTGGGAATCTAATGAGAGCGAATGCCAATGCCTCTGGAGGTCTGGCAAGCATAAGGGTATTCGGCCACCTTTCGAGAGCTTTGGACGGCCGGGATTGAGCTGGAGAAGGCTCGGATTGCATCCAGGTGGACGACTGTGACGTCCAGGGGGGATCGTGGAGATCAAACTGGTGGGCAGCAGCCTTGAACCAGGAATTGTCTGAGGGGGGACCACCGGAGCTCATTTCCCATTGGTTCCGACTGCCGCCGGCCATAGTCTGGGTCGGGTTGACTGGGGGAGGCTGATGGGGACACGCTGGAGCCAAGGGTGGAGTCAATTTGTCCTAGGAGGCCTGGATTGAACTGGTGGCCGGATCAGAATCAAATCTGCTCGGTTCGAGTCGAATTGAGCTCGATCCAGGTCAGTTCAGACCCTGAGTTTGGTATGGGAGACAGGTCGGGGTCTGGTGCACCCAATGCAAGTGGCAATTGGGTCCAATTTGATCTGAGCTGGAAAATGGCTCGGGTCCAAGTGTTTTTGGCTACTTTGGGTTAGCCTAACTCTTGACCCATGCTAGCCACGGCATGGGCTGGCTGGAGGGGTGTATTGGACCTAGGGCCACTATGGGAGGTGTTGATTCAAGTTAATTGGGCTTAGGTTGAGAGTTGGCTCAATCCAAGTGCTTTTGGGGCAACTTTGGGTTGCTAACTCTTGACCCAAGTGAGCAGGATTGGGCAGATCAAGGAAGGTGTATTGGTCAATGGAACTCAATAGCACCTTGATTTGGATTCAATTTGATTAAGATCAAAAGATGGCTCAAGGGAGGCTCTCTTTGGTCACTTGGGTGAAGCATAGGCTAACCCAAGTGAGCCCAAGGCTTGGGTTCCAAGGGGGTCTCTTGGGTACCCAAGGGGTCATCCCATGCATTCAAAGGACTTGGTTCAAAAATTTGAAAAGAGAAGGGTGTATGGGTCCATGGGTCAAACTTGGTTGACTTGGATCAACTAGGTTGACCCAAGGTCTGGGTTTGAGTTCAACAAGTTGGGTTGATATTTGAAATTCATTGAAAGTGTTTCAAAGAGTTTGGATTGATTTGAGTTGAAATGGCCATTGAAATCCATAAGGGTATTTTGATCAATTTTGACCCATTGGTCAACTGGGGTCAAAGATGAATCTGGAAAATGCAGTTTACTGCTCAATGGGTTAAAATCAAGAGTCTGGAAGTGATTGGAGGCTTTGATAAGGCCCCAAGATCAAATCTTTCAAGAGGTTAGGTCAATGGCATAGGCTGTAAATATTTGAAGGTTTTATACCTTTGGCTTTTAATTCAATTCTGGGTTAGAGACCTCAGAATGGGCTCAAAATTGGAGGGTAGCCTCTAGAGACATGTCTTACCATTTGTAAGTGATAGACCTGAATCAGAGGCCAATTGACTGGGTTTTGAAGTATTTGAAAAATCTTTGAAAAGGGTCTTTTGGCCAAGGCCTTAAGACTTCGGATTTGAGTCTGGATTTCTGGATTTGGACTAGTTTCAAGTTTGAATGATCAATATGGGGGTATCCAAATCATTTACAATCATGTGGTGATTGTTAATGAATGGATAGGATCAAAGCTAGATCAAAGGTATAAATCAAAGTCTAAGTTGAAGTTTGGATTGTCAAATTGACTGGATCAAAGTTTGGGTGTGTTTGAAGCTTGAATTAATTGGGATTTGAGTTGAATGAAGTTTGAGATTTAAATTGATCAAAGGTAAGAATCAAATTGAAGTTGGAGTTGATCAAAGGTAGGAATTGATTTGAGGTTGAGTTTGATCAAGGGTGGGGATTGATTTTAGTCTAGATTGTTCCTAAGATCTAGAGGGGTTCTAGGATCTAGGATCTAAGGGAATCCTAGGTTCTAGAGTAGGCCCTAAGGTCTGGCTCTAGGAAAGGATCCTAAGGTCTAGAGTGGATCCTAGGATCTAGAATTAATCTTGAGTTTGGAAGGGCCTTAGTGACCTCATACAAAAATAAGGTCAAAACCATTCTTATACTTATTAAAATCTTAAGAAAACCCTTGAATCTTTCGAAACTTGAGTTTGGAAATCTTGATTCTTGATTCAGCAATTCGTGCAATGATCTTCTATTAGATATATTTTATGGAAGGAGGTTTTTGAAAAATGATTATTTCTTTCTCTAATTTATTCCTTGGTTTTGATATTGAATTGAAAAGTTTTTGAGCCTTTTTAAAGAACTTGAGTTTGGATTACCAAATTCTGAATTTCTAACCTTTTCTGGACTATGCGTTGTCAATCAAATTCTACTAGGTTTTCATTAAAACCAAGAGGTAACTTTCTCATTTTAAGAATATTTGTTTTTTCACTAGATCAGAGAACATTTTTTGTTCGTTTTGTACCTTCTCTCTTTTTGATAATGTCAAAGGGTGAGAACGTACTGTTGAATTTGTATCTATTTTTTTTCTTTTCAAAAAAATTAAAATAACAAAAATATTTTTATCTCCCCTATATATATATTTTTTAAAGTGTTATTCCAGTGAGGGGGAGATTAGGAGAAAATATTCCTTTTTACAAATTCAAATTGAAATATTTGTCATTATCAAAAAGGGGGAGAGTTGCAGATCTATGGCTTATGATTTTGATGATAGTAAACATTCTCTTTTCACTACAACTACCTTATCTACTGATATTTTAGGTTCACACGATCGGACTGCAATTTGGAATCAGCTCAAGATTGGGTAGATTAGGTCTGAGTCAGTTTGTAATCTTTTTCCTTTCTTGAGTCTATTGTATTTGGTGTGGGATCTGTTGATTTGTAACATGGAAGATTTCCAGTTGTTCCCTATAAGATTTATATTTTTGGTAATATCGGCCAGGACGATATGTCCAAAATCAGAAACCCTAATTAGGGAAACCTCATTAAGGCAGCCATCATTAGCTAAACAGCCTGGACGATAGTCTCAATTCAGAAAGAATCAATCGCCATAATAAATTTTAGGAATTATTTGTTTTAGGAAATCGGCTAGGACGATCTTCATATTGTCCAGGCCGATCAAACTCAATTATGCCTAAATTGATCTGGTATCTTTGGAAAGCATTAATGGTTGATTGATACGATCACATCATCCGGGACGATCGCCTGATCAGCCGGGACGTTGTCCTGGACGATCTACATTTAACATCTCAAATTCAGGGCTACGATCAGGACGATTGAAATTGGTTTTAAACTAATCAGCCTGGACGATCGTCATATTAGCCAGGACGATGTAACCAATTTTCTTCTGATCGTCCCAAATCGTCCCGGGCTGATGAGCTGAATTTGTACTGATCGGCTAGGATGATATACCTATCATCCTGGACGATAATGTCGGCAACATGTATTAATGAGCTCGATTTTAGCTCTTCTATTTAAGCTATGACAAGGAACTTTGTAAGTGTCTTTGGCAGCCATTGTAACTTCGTTCTTATGGGGGAAACTTGAAGAGAAAGATTGAAAGGGAGTGAGGAACTGGTGAAGTCTTAGAGAGGGAGAAGATCCTGTGAGGGGGTACTCAAGGGAGTGTGGAGGGGGATTCCACACGGTTGCTCCGGCAGGCTTGCATCTTAATACCGTCGGATTCAAGGCTTATCTCGAGGGAAGTTCACCAAAGAAGAAGTTCACTTTGGTGTCAAAGGACCCGGCAACTCCGCCGCACCGGGGAAGGTGGAAGTGATTTTGTAAGGGCTTCTCCGCCTAGCTGTGGGGGCTAAAGGAGAGTCACGATTTTAGTGCAATACTTGGAGGGTGCCTCCAAGGACTGGACTTAGGTCATGGTTTGACCAAACCACTATAAATCTGATGTGTTCTTTCTTTTTTCTGCTTCCGCATTTTAATTTCCGCACCGTGATTTCTGTGGTGATTTTGGTTTGTGTTTTGATTTAAAGATTCTTTTTTTCAATTCACCTTTCTTTTATTTAGCCTTGGGCCAGTTCATAAGGATTAACATCCCGAACAAACTTTTGAGTGCCATCAAAGCACTTTCAACTATTTGCGTGAATCTTGTGTACACGTCAGAAATAGATTCATTATGTTTCATACGAAATAGTTCATAATCATGCAATAAGTTATTAAGTCTAGACTATTTAACTTCATTAGTCCTCTCATATGTTATATAAAGTCTATCCCATATGTCCTTTTCACTTTTGCAAGTAGAAATCCGAATGTAATCTTCAGATTTAAGAGCATAAAAGAAACTGTTCAAACATTTAGCATTGAATTGTGTTAATTTATGTTGTTCTACAATCCAGTTTGCAAAGAGAATTTCAACTCTAACTCTGTCAACTAATATAGTTGGTTTTGTATACCCTTCCTGAACTAAGATCCACATACAGTAATCTAGTGACTGTAAAAATGTTTCCATGCGTGTTTTCTAAAAATCAAAAGAAATATCGTCGAATAAGGGAGGTATAGTGATAGAGTAACCTTCAGGTGTGTTTCAGTTTCCAAATATAGCCATGGTCGTTAATCAAAATGTAATCTAAAATTTTGTTTCATAAACTAAGCTCTGATACCACTTGTTGAAACTTGTTAAATATGAGTTAGGTTATTAAACCTAAGCTTTTGTCCAAAACAGCTGACCAAGAGTGGGGGGGGGTGAATTGGTAATTTAAAATTTTCCTTTAATTTTTAAATTTGAAAAACTGATGAAATTATTTTTTTGTAATTTTTTAAAATAAACTAATAAACTACATATAATAACACAAAAAGAAAAATAAAAAAGCAACTGAAAATAAAAGAACACAAGATTTATAGTGGTTCGGTCAAATACAACCTACATACACTCCCTGAAGTATCCCACTTCAGGTATTGCACTATTACCACTAGTGTCTCTCTTTTTGTCCGCATAGTAAGGCGGAGAAGCCTTCACAAAAACTCTCTTCCACCACAACCTTCGTACTCGATAATTATCACGCACGAACTAAGTTCGTCCGGTACGAACTGCTATTTACAAGGTTCGTTGGTACGAAAATGTAGGACGGATTAGAAGTTTAAAGAACAGAGGACATCATCCTGGGACGAATAGGTAAGATCATCTGGATAAGTAATTCTAAAATCAAATGAAGAGAACATCATCCTGGGATGAATGGGTTAGATCGTCTTGATGAATAGTTCAAAAGTGAAATCCAGTGAACATCATCCTGGGATGAATGGGTTAAATCATCAGGACAAATAGTTCATTTTACAAATCCAGAGGAAATCATCTTGGGATGAATGGGAAAGATTGTTTGGACGAGTAGTTCAAAAATCAAATCTAGAGAACATCGTCCTGGGACGAATGGGTTAAATCATCTAGACGATCAGGACTTAAAAAACTTTTTTACCCACTCTATTTTTTCATCATGTATGAACATGGTACGTATTGTATGATTAGTTTTAAAATTTGTGAATATTAAAGCTCTCACCAGGTGTGTGTGTGTGTGCTAAGTTACTCAATTATAATCACACCCTCTCAAACTCAATAAAATGAAAAATACAGAGTTCAATTTACAGAATATTCTAAGCTAATCTAGATTTTGAAGTCTTCAACAATCTTGAGTATGATTTTTCTAAAATGTTAGTACACACATGAGCAAAAACAAATATTCTTTCAAAATGTGTTAGGAGAAAATAATAATCAAAATAATAATATTTTGAATCATCAAAAACATACAAGTTGTAAGAATGTAAAACATGCAAAGCTTAATAGCAACTTTCTTAACACCATTGAATATGTTTATGAAAGAAAAGCCAAATCTTTAATGTGTAAAATCTATATTTAGTATGGATATAAGAGAAAGTAAAGGTTAAAGTTTATGAAATTTATAAAGGTTCTAAAGTAGTTTAACTTTAATTTCTATTTAATTTTCTAAATTCCTTTATGTTGCAAGTTCAATATTATTAAAATTACATATCTTATGGAGCCTCATAGCTTACTAGTACTTTATTACTAGCTGTTGTTACAGGAAAATTAAGGAAATGTAAAGGTGGAAGATGACTAATCTTCAAGTATTTAAATTTAATGCTAATGTTTATTCTATATTTGAAGTCTACTCTTGAGGTTAGTGTACAATTTTAATGTTATATTACTTTGAATTTGTTTGGTTTTCCTTAGTGGCTCTGTACTAGGTCTTGGATAAAACTTGGGAATTAGTAAATGCTTCCTTTATTGTATTAGATGAGGTTTATATGATCTTTTATATAAATTTGAAATGTAATAATATGAATGAGATGTTTAGTGACAGAAATGTTATGTTTATTGTTGTTACACTCTACAATACTATTAAGGGGTATTGTGGGGTGTTACAAAAGTGGTAACAGAGCATTGCTTTAAGGTTAGGAGGGTTCAATTAAGGAAACATAATCAAAGTGAATTATCTAAAAGGTTAGGATTGGATGTGATGGAATTATTATAGAACCTAGGAGAGTGTAATAACTCTAAATCATAAATAGTCTAGTTTCATTGATTTATAAGTAATCATATTTAATTTTCATTATGACTAATAAGTCAGTATGTGAAAGAAATGTCTAAATAGGAATATATGATTATGTAAATGCGTAACTATTAATATGATGCATTATAGATTTAATTGTTGAAAGAGAGAAGGGTCAGTCATCTCATGCTATTAGAATTACTGAATATCCTAAAAATGTTGCACCATTAGGAGGTTGCTCATCGACCTTACGAATATTCGATGTATCACTACAAAAAATAATTGATATGAGGGAACCTTAAAGTGCCATAATATGCATCTATAAGGGCACATGACATATTGGGACATCAAACAATGGTGTCACTCAGGTGGCCGTTGGCAAAGAGTACAGGGCATCTTTATGTGCCCTAAAAACTAAACTTTGATGACATGTAATTTTGATCGCATAGTCTTTTTAACGACACCTATAAAGCGTTGTAATAGACAAGCTTTCCAAACACCTTTATATGATGGAATTTGTGAATAAATACGACAAATATTATGTGTCATTATATGTAAGCTTTCCTAACACATTTATTTAATAGAACATGTTTAATAACAAGGCACATTTAAATTGCCCTAAGAAATATGATTTCCCAACACTTAAATTTAATGAAGTAATTTTAATAAAAAGACATTGTTATGTGCCTCAATATGTGATATATCCAATATAAATTACATTCAATAATCAATTGCGTATGCAAACTCATAATATTTCAAATGTAAATAATTAATCTCCAATCAAATTTCTAAAACTTTTACGTACATATGAGATCTTGCATAAGATATTTTTCTTCAAATAAAAAGATTATTTCATAAATCTAAAATAACAAGAATTTTCCACCTTAATAATAACAAAAGTTTTACTTCAATCATCATATATGTACATAATCAATCTATTACAATAAATGCCTTCACCAAATATTACATGAAAATCTGAAAAAAAATAACCCTTATCACCATGGTAATTTCTTTACACAATATCAACCAAATCTTAGGTCTCTCCCCTTGTGACACTACCTAATTTTATTTTTGTACCCTCATTAGTAAACTATCCAGTGCACCTCATGTCCCTTCCTAGTTATTCTACCTCAATAAGAAGTTCCATCCTTGCAACCATCTCTACTAACAAGGAAGAAAAGGTTGAAAAAGGAAGTGCATTTGATAAATCAAGGGTGGTTATTGCAAGCTTACTTAGCATTGATCATTGAAAGCTTAATTAGCATTAATCTTAGTTGTTTTTACTCATATGACTCCTTTGGATGCTCTACAATCCTAATGCTCTTCCATTGTAGCATTACTGATGTATTAGTTTTAAGTGAAGGCAAGGCCACAACAGAAGAAGTCTTCTTGTGTTTAGTTCTGTTAACCTTGCGACCATTTTTTGAACCAAGGAAGAGATGTGGTGTGATTTGATTGCTGATTTGAGGTCTTGCAAGGCTTCATGGAGATGTTCTGAGAGAGCATCATGAGGGAATAAGCGCCGGTTAGTTATGTTATAAGCTAGCTCAACCAGAACCTTGGACACATCTCGTGCAACAAGCATGCATGGGTCTCAGAAAAATAATCTTATAGATTTGGGAACCTATAATAATTGAAGCCTTTAGCTCATTTAATGAGAAAAGAGTATAATCATAGTATGAAATGTTTAAACCAATCAAGAAGAAAAAACGACCAAATATATATCTTTGATCTTTTTCTCCTTTGATTTCCATTTTATATTATGGAGAGAAAAATCAAGATATACTTAAATAGGACAAACTAATTTGTTCATGTGATAAGTAAACATATTAAAAAATGAGAAACCATAACTAACAACCTGCATTTCTTATTGCAGGCAGCCCTGAAGTACCACAACAGTGTACCAAAAATGTCTATGAACTGTGCCAAGCTTTACAAATTGTTTCCATGGATACTTGTGGGAGTGCCTAGTGGGCCTGGGTTCCCCGCAAAGGATGCCTGGAAGACGTACATAGTTAGCTTTGAGTATGAAAAGCTATATTTAAAGGTTCCATAATTCACATGAATTTTCTTACAAGAGTCTCATCACTAAGGGGATATTTGATTGCCCTAAAAAAATTGCAATGTAAAGTAAACGCAATGTAAAATAAATGTAATGCATTATGAATATTTTGAGACTGGTTGGATGTTCGAAAAATAAATGCAAGAAAATTGTTTTCCTTGTTTGTTTAGGTTGATCTAGAGTAAAGTAAAAGTGGTTTTTTTAATTAATTTGAAATAAACCATGGAAACTCATGCATCCATCTGTTAGTATTTCCATCAAAATGTTACAAGAATATATTATATCTACTAAGCAACATTTCTATAAATCCCAAAAAATTTACTAATTTGACTTCATATGGAAGACCTATCAACTTCGTAGCCTATTTGATCTATTATTTGATGTAGAAAATATGATAAACTACAAGCATAATTATCATTCGAATATGCAGATCTGGTTTTTGGGTGAGTAGGCTTTGATATTCTACTTGGAAGCTGGCTATCCTCATCAATAAAATCATCTAAAAGATCTTCATTTTCATCTTCTAAAAAAGGGCCACTGCCATTTGTATGATTAAGGCCATCAAGCTATAATGAAACAATAATTTTGGTATCCACTGAGCTTGATACCGAAGACCCATTAACTATTGCCTAAAAATTTGATAGTTGTTTGGAACCATTTGATAATTTTGAAGAAAATTGGTTTTCAAGACTAAGCCAATAACAAAACCCATCCTTCTGCTTTCCACTGTAAACCACATCAGAACTTTTCTTGGATTGCATTGTAGAGACCGCTAAAGAATTGCTTGAAGAAGGAACAATCAAGGGAGCGCTATCACTAATGAGGCCAGCCAAATTAATTAGTTGCATAGTCTCTTGAGATAACATCATTCAATTCTCCCACTCCAATACCATTTTAAGTTCCTAATAGTAACTAAATTTACAGTGATGTATAAAATATTGATTTCATTTTGCCACATAACTAAGAAAGGTTGAGCTAACTCATGTTTCACACTAGATGAGATGGGCATGCAGTAATGCAACAAGAATGTTTCAAACATAAATTAAGAATATTAATAGATATAGTTTTATTTGAAATTACATTTTTTAACATTCAAGGATGTCCATTGGAAAAGTCTCTAGTTTATCATTAAGAACAAAAATATGATTGAAATGTAGCATTTCTTTATAACTAACACAAAACTAATGCTCTTAATAAGGATGCATTTGAAATAAAAGCCCCAAGCAGCTTTAAGAAAGCTAATGATGGTGATTAAGGACTTTATAAGAAAATTTAGGATCAGTTATTATAATAACATTGTAAATGAGATCGGCTTTATAGGTGCCTTAAATTCCGAAAAAAAAAATGAAAATGTAAAAAGAAATATCAAATCAACATAGACATACTTGCAGGCATAACAAGATAATTTAAAGAAATTGCCTCCGAAAGTAGAAAAATGAACTGATGAATTATTAGAATATTATTAACATACATAAACATTTTTTTCCAGTGAAATGCTGCAACATAATTTTCAAAAATACTTTTTAATCTATTCAAGAACTTAGTTGCATGTATTCCACATAATGCTTCACCAGCCAATAATAAAACATTTACTAATGTTCTTCGCTGTATTGTTTGAAGTTGGATAAACATTAAACTGTGAAAGGAATCAAGCTTCAGATAGAAAAGAAATAAAAGATGAATATTCAAAATGGTTTAGCCAGTAAAACTATCATGAATTATACAATTTGTGGAGCGTCATCCAAGTTGCATCCACCACCATACAAGATGAAGATGCCAACAAAGTGTTGGTCATAATATTTGGAACATCAAAGACAAGAAAAATGAAAAAAGATAAATAGAAATATTTCAAATTTTAAACCAATATTCTTTAAATACTTATCCTAGTATAACCATGTAATATAGATAGGTGGATAAACTACACGTTAGTGCACATTTCAACTTATAAACTATTTTGTTGAAAACATATGAACATCCAAATTCATAAAATGAATTAGAAACCGAAACTAATCTTTATCAAACCATTTAGGCATAGAAAAATAGGGTTCTGTAAGAATTCAAGTTTAAAATTGCAAGCTCAAACTATTATTTCTTTTCCATACCAATATTATAGAGAATATACAAGGTTGTAAGAGCATTGCAGGCAGGGGAAAAAAATAAAAGAGTTTAGAAAAGAGAAGTTAAAATGTTTTTGAAGAAAACAACAGATTAAATGAAATAAAATTCCCTATTTATTTGTCTTTTTGGATTAAAACTCATGATTGTGTAATATGAACACATCAAATTGAACAAGCAATCTAGTGTTTTCAACAAACAATATTAGCAAAAAGTCTTGTCTTCATGCAGTAGAAAGCATATAAAATAAAAAATAATAATTAAGAAAATAGTGTTGAAAATCCTATTCATTTTAGATGGTGCATGATGAAGAGACAAAATTGTAACAATAGCTTATGGTTATGAGTTCATTTTAGATGAAAACACTTAAGCAATTTCTTGAAGGTGATCCCAAACAACAAATTCCAATCAAGCAGTTTGCTGCATTCTTAAATAATTATTAAATCTTGAAAATCCTATATTCTATCTATAGCTACAACCATTTGATAAAGTCAAAAGGATGAAAATAAAAAATGCAAACACAATGCACAAGATCTACTTATGCAACGTTTTGCATAGATGAAATGATAACAAAAAAATTGTTTGAAGATGTACTCTACAAAAACTCATTCTTTGAAGCTCCTATCCTATCACTCGTGTAAGCTAGTCACAGCTTGATGTTCTCGTTTTGCATTTGATGGTCAACTTACAAAACAAAAATGGGCAGCAGTTAAATAAAATTTGAAAAATAATAAAAAGTAGTCCAACAATTTTATAGTCAACTAAATTTTTTTTTTTGTTCAATAAAAATATAAAGAAGTCTTAAATATAAAACCCTAAACATAGTATTGCTCAAACATAAGTACTTACCTGTTTTTCCATAAGTAAAACATGTTGGCTTTGTGTTTCTCATCATATTCTGTAAGGTCTACCTAAATCCGTAAATCTCAATAAACAAAGATAGTCAATATAAATTGTTACTTGTTAGTGATATCATAAATCAATTTGGGCTTCGGGATTTCTTTTTGTTTTGTGCTTTAGTGATAATCTATCAACTACCAGTAAGAATTTGAAGGCTTTTGCTTAATAAAAATTTCTCAATAAGCATTTTGGTTCTTTAAATGTCTCAATGTTGTGTGTGAACATTTTAGCCGTGGAAGCTTTTCTTCCCAGGGTAAATCAGGTTACAAAGAACATCCATGCAATAAATTTCTTAAGCATTAAGACTGTATATTTGCATTTGTTTCAAAAAAAGAAATAAAGCATGGTCTTCGTTCTAAGGAATCAATCACCATATCTCACAACAACTAAATAGTTTAACAAAACATAACTAGGCACAAGAGCTACTGCACAATTATATGTGAAAAAAGTAATAAGGAAAACCAACTAAGCTGGATTCAAAATTCAAAAGATGCAAACTAAGTACAAAACCAAATTGTACATCAGATAAAATTTTCCAAAGTTATCGATATTGCCTTCCTAGGGGTCATGTTGCAGAAAAACTGCCTTCCATGAAAGCTAGTTGTAGAAATGGCCCTCATAAGGAATGGATCAATAATAGCCACTTTCATCATCGTCTAGTTAAAGACATTAAACCGAGCCTCTTCAACAGAAGAACCTCAGACTTCGTAAATAAGGGCAACCATGGAGCTAAAAAGGAATCATTGAAAAAAATCTAAGAAATCAGCCACAACCGTAATACAAAAACTCCAACAAAAAAATCTCCTTAGTATAACAAAGCTTGCACCCGGGACTTATATTCCATCTAGGTGAAACAGGATTATTTTAAAGTCAATTGTTCATGCCAAACTAATAGCATGGTACAATGAGAAACCTTTCTGGAAGTTATAAATCAGCACTTGTATCATACTAGAAGAATTTTAATCTTAAAAGCACACACAAATTTGAGGGGAAAATGAAACAAATATAATGAATTTTTACATTCCTCAATATCCATGTTACAATCAAAGTGAGCCCAAATTTTAGCAGTCTCATAAATTCTCATAATGAACCATAATACCAAAATGTAACGTTGCAATATCAATATCCCAATGTTCAAACAATAGCTCTCATTTTGTCTATTGAACACATTATTTCCTTGCATTTTTGAAGTAGAATGCTTCAGCTCAGAATTTAACTAAAGAGTAACAAATATAGTCATAAATCAATAACAAACAATAATGTTTTTAATTAATACATCATAGCTAGAAATAACAATCATTGTGAAGAACAGGTAAAGCAAAACAAGGAACAATGTTGAACCTGTCAGCATTATAATTTTAGCAAACAAGATTTGTAGCTAGGAGAAAACACCAGGTTAAACTCTAAGAGCAACAAATATGGGAGAAAGCCAAGGAAAGGTCTGTTGAAAAATCACTAGGTTCCGTGCCACTAATAAATTCAGATACATTCCCTCTAGGAAATACTTATAAAAAATAATTTGTTAAGAGAAGAACACCTGCACATCCCATGTTAAATCCCATATAATTGTAAGGGAAACTAGCTTATAACATAAACAAACATCATAAAAAAACTATAGCTTAAATTCTACTTATATTTTTCGAACAACGCATATAAAAAAAAAAAAGATGATCCATCACCAACATATAGTGTATTTCACGGTTGGCTTGGGACAACTGCATACATTCATTAAATTTATTGAAAGTTTATTGTGGGCAAAGTTGAGCTTTTGAAAACTATTATGATATTATAGATAAATTAGATGATAGATTTTCTATAATCACCACACTAGTCGATCTATTTATGAAAACCTCTATCATAGATATTTCTTAAAAGCAGCAAGAAAGTTGTATCCAAATACAAATGCAGCAGCAATTTAGAAAATAAACTTTAAACAAATACCAGCAGCTGAATCTATCACCAGGTGAGTTATTAAAACTTAATGAATGGTTTGATGCATTATAAGGGTTCAAAGCATTCTAACATTGGCCACTTCCTAAACTATAAGAGCTTTCTTTATGAGAAACACTTTAAGAACCATCCAAGATAAAAGTGCCATGCTAAAAAAGCAAATTAGGTGAAGGCTGAACAATCATCCTAAAATTCCAACGTCTTGTATTAAACCATTAATCTGATAAGAACAACAGATGTTTAGCCTACCAATCTGGGTCTACACACGTATCCATGCTAGAGAAAAAAAGGTAACATATCAAAATCAATGAATAAGAGAAAGGTAACATAGGTTCGACGTTCACAGTAGTGTCATTTCAAATTTCCATACTAGGAATGCTAATTTATAATATAATCATGCCCACCAGGCAGATTTATTGAACTTTTTAATGGCAAAAAGAAGAAAATTTAGAACATCCTGTGACTTTGCTAAATGAACAATGTGATGCCATTTTTTAATTATAAATCTTAGAAACATCGTCAATGCTATGTTCATACTCATAATCAAATTTTGGTGTAGTATTTAAACCATTCTCCGAAGTATCATGGTCTGTCAAAGAAATTTTAGCATTTTTGATAGAAGAAGAATTATCAACTCATAGAAACTTAATATAGTTTAAATGCACAGCCATCAGAGTTCTCCACATTGAGCTTCCTATGAATTCCTCTCACAGCTTGCTCCTCAAAAGTGCTCATTTTGACATCTCCACTCACATTTGTGACTACGGATTAGACATTCTCTATTGAGAAATAGCATAAACAATATTCCAAAAAATATCAAAAAAGCAAATGAGAAAACATTAAAGAATATTAGCATAAAGCCCAATCTTCATGCAGTAGAAAGCAAATAACATAAAAAATTACCATTATGAACAATCTGAATTAAATTTTTACAAACATCTTCTAATAATGATTCTTGTTTCATTTTTCAATACTACATAAGAATATGCAAAAGAAAAAATGCTAATGAGGAAAGAGTAATCGTATAAACAAATTCTATCAACATATATATAAACAAATTTTATAGTATATTTAAGATAATTCAAATCCAAGTAAACTCATCAGAAATACTTCTTTGTGTATATTCATCTTCTTCATGAACAACCTGAATTAAATTAATTACATAAATATAAGTAAATTGATTATTTAATAAAAAATTTTAAAATTAAAAAATACTTACTAAAGCGGCAACTTAAGTTCCAATTGCATGTCCAATTGTTGTTAAAGTATTGTTCGGTCTAATCAAGTGTTCTTCCCAATTCACAGGAATGTTTATATGAATTGAACACCAATTAGGGACTAATGGATAGTTACCAGCCATATGTATAGGATCCATACTTTGAACATATCCAATTGCCACAATTTTAATAGAATCAAGAACACTTTTGACTGCAACTTTAGTTCCAACCCATATATATGAAGTTTATAAGATATAACAAAAATTTGTAATAACATTTGAAAGATTAAAATATGGCTCTATAAGTTCATAAGTAAATATTTTCCTTCCTTGAATATGAGCACTATCATTGAAAGAGTGAACGTCACCATTTTACGAATATTCTGTAGCTCTTAATGAGGTGCTATTAGTAGCATGTTGTATACTTAGCATATCCAAATTCATTTTAGCAATTACCTCACCTTGTTCTTGAACTTGTCTTTCCATTTTATTGAATGCTCCCTTGTAACCTTCTATTAATCGATAAGCGCTACTTAGATTTGGGATTTCTCCCCATGCAACATATGGAGTTACAACAAATCCATACATGCAAACTCTTCTGACCTCTTCATTTCCAAGAACCTTTGAGAAAATATCATCTCTTCCAACATCGTCTAATGGAGATGTTCGACTTCTTATTTCCTTCATTTTTTTTCCTAAAATATAATGAATATTAAAACTTTCATGTAAATTTTTGTATACTTTATAATTAATTTATGAAATAGTTTATTATAAGTACTTACCAAAGCTTCATAAGCATCAATATTATTAGTAATTCCTTCTTTTGTTTAACACCTTTCAAATATTTCAACTCCTGTTGGTGAGTGACCCATGCTTTTCTCCTAAAAAAATTAATAAAAAATATAAAAGTTAATTAAAATAAAAGAATAATTTACTTCAAAATTTAAATATAACACACACTGACAGAAACATGTATATACATATAAAATTTATCCGATCTTCACGCAGTTAACCGAAACTCCTTTTCCCAGTTATGTACATCAAACTCTTTTTTGACCTACTCTTTTTATTTCATTCACTTATACACTAAACACGAATGTGAATTAATAAAAAAATATGATATGAATAACACTTTAAAATTTACATGTTTTTATAATATACCTTTGATTCTTCTGAATACCAATAGTAAAGAAGATTTTTCCATTGATCATTGAGTAACCTTTTGGCACATTATATATATGTAATTTTGTAGGAATATTAGGATCATAATATCGAGATTTTATGTCTACTTTCCAATTCATCCATTTCTTCCCAAGTGATTGAAGAACAAATACATCACTACCACGAGTCATCTCAAATTTCTCCTAAAAAAAATAAAATATTTATTGTTATATCCAAAGAATTTTGTTATTTTAAGAATGTATCAAACAAACTAAGTAGACATATTATGAAGATAAATACCTGAACAACTTCTAACATATATTTTTTAAAAGAATTTGGAATTTGATCCCAACTTCTGATATCAATAGCTGCATATTTTCCATTCTGAGTAATAGTTCCTAAAAACTCAACAAATAATGATTTATTTTATCCAATATTTTGACTAAATTTGTTAAAATTAACAACAAGTTGTTCTCCACCATGTTGGGTAGCATGATATCCCCAAATACTACACATATATGTTGGACCTCTTTTTCGTTTTTGCTCCACGTTGATTGTACCTACTATGAAAAAAATATATTGAAATTAAAGTCTTATAAGTAAGATAAATGTAAATGTAAATTAAGAATATAAATTTTTGATATTATCTTAAATAAGAGGCATACCTGCAACATAATTTTTGCTGGTATTTGTTGGAATATCTATTTCAACTTCAATTTGTTCTCTACATCATGTATTTCTAACATGTGTTTTGGTGTGTAGTGCCATTTCTTAAAAATCATTTTAAAACATATACTTGACTAGGGTTTAATGGAAGATAAATAATGCAATTTATCACCCATGTTGCTCACATAATCTATGGATAAAAATAAAGTATGTAATATATTAAAAAAAATGTAAGGTTCACTACATAAAAACTAAATGCAACCTTTAGAAAAACACACATAATAAACACATAAAACCACAACATGTTACATAGTAATTAGATTGATTTAAGGATCTAATGATATAAGTAAAAAAAAGTTTAACATTACCAAATAAACACTACACAAATAAATTAATCTAGTAGTATGCCATCAACTTCATCTCTAGTCCACTGAACTTCATCTTCAATAAAATACTCTTGAGTAGAAGTCTCACTTTGCGAGTAGTCATTAACATCCATGTATTCGTGAATGTTATTAATATCATTTCTTGGTGATGTTGTAACAAAAATGTACCATGTAGGATAAAAAGGAGTAGAGAAAGGTTCTTGATGTCGATTAATTTTATTAAAATTAGTTAAGATGAATCCATCCTCGTCCTCCTTCAGTTTTTTTTCCTTTAGAAACCCAATCACATTCAAATAAAACAACACTTTGCTCTACTGTGTAGTCCAATTAAGTTATATTTTTTAAGATCCCATAGTATGTCAAGTTACTTGAAATAGGGTTCTTATCTTTGATACTTGCAAAGCTTGAAATTAGAGATTTAACCATCACTCCACAATTTTGAGTTTTTCTTTTTTTCATCAAATCTACAACATGAAATCTAAAACCATTTATAAGTTATTTCTTGTATAGAGAGACAATATTTGACGGACCTCTAGCTAAGCTCCTCAAATCATTAGAAATATTATCATCCTTTAATGGATCAATTAAAGCAATCTATTAAGAAAAAGTATATGTAATCAGTAAAAATTCTTATGTAAATTACATTAGCATTATAACACTAACCTTATTAGCAAACCAAGAAATGAAATCCTCATTGTGCACTCTTTCAGCTTCAAGCTCTCCATAGTGAGACCTTTTTTGTCTTATCATTTCCTTAAATGTAGTGTAATATTCACTGTATATAATCATATGTTTTATAAGAATATAATAATAATTATTATATTTAAAAAATAAAATATGTATTCTTCAACTAATTTTTTTACTTAACATATGGCTCTATTTCCTCACAATTGAAAGGACATATTGATGTGCTTTTATGAGTGTGTAATCATTAAAGATCTTGACCTCTTTTTTTTCAAGTGCCCGACCATTTGTATTAAAGATATTAAGTCCTTCATTAAAAATATTTTCATCCAACTCATTTCTTCCAAGTTTATTATGCCTTGTTTCGACATGCTCAGCAAAATATAAAGGGAAAAATGTTAAACATTCCTCTGAAACATAGCCTTCTGCAAATGATCCCTCCAGATGGCTTCTATTTCGAACATATGACTTTAACTTGCCTAAAAATATAAAAAAATTGTTTGATAAATGATACAAATTTTTTATTAAAGTTAGATATAATAAAAATAAATAATGATACATGAAATAGTTACTAACCTCTCAATAGGATACATCCAACGATAATATACAGGACCTCCAATCCTTGCCTCCGAGGCCAAGTGAATTGTCAAAAGCACCATGATATTAGAAAAAGAAAAGAGGAAATATATTTTCAAGATGGCAAAGTATAATTGTGATTTCTTTTTCCAATCTAAGAAGCTCAATTTGGAGAAGAAATTTAGAGCACAAGACCTAAAAAAAATGATTTAGAAGAATTAAAGGAGAGCGAACTTACTTAGGCAAGACTGGTCGTAAACATAATGGAAGCAATTGTTGTATTATTATATGATGATCATGGCTCTTTAATCCAAGTATTTTCAATAGTTTAGTTGCACTCATCTTTAAATATTAGACTCATATCCATCTGGCTCTTTAATATTTTTCAGAACTTTACAGAAATTTTATTTCTTTTTTGTTCATTGTAAACCATGCTGCAGGTAAATAAGTGTATCTAGATGAATTACAAGTAGGGTGCAATGTAGGGTGTATTCCTATTTTTTTCATGTCTTTATGTGCATTCAAATGATCTTTTGTCTTACCATCAAGATTAAACAACGTACCAAAAATATTATCACATACATTTTTTTCAATATGCATAACATCTAAGTTTTGGTGCAAAAGATGTTTTTCCCAGTACGACAACTTGAAAAATATACTAAACTTCTTCCAATTAGAAGGAAAATTAGGTTTAGCATGTGTTTTCTTTCCAAACTTCACATTTATAGTTCATAACATATCAATATTTTTGGATCCATTAATAGGTGTTGGTATTGTCCCATGTTCTTGTTGAGTCTAGTAATTAGGATGTTAAGCCTAAGTTAATGTCCCAAGGCTACCAAGAGGGGGGGTAAATTGGTAGTTTAAAAATTTTAAGCCCTCTTTTAAAAATATGTTGAACCAAAATAAAATTATTTCTTTTAAGTTTTGTAGAAAATGTTTTTCAACCACAGAGTTTTTAAAACTAAAAAATTAAATGCAGAAATGTAAAAACAGTAAAGTAAATGACACCAAATTTATAGTGGTTCGGTCTAAAACCAGACCTACATCCACTCCCCAGAGGCACCCTCTGAGTATTGCACTAATACTAATAGTGACTCTCCTTTTGCACCCACAGCAAGGCGGAGAAGCCTTTACAACACACTCTTTTCACCACTACCCGGTGCGGCAGAGAACCGTCGTACTTTTACACAATCCTACTGTTGGCAGAGAACCGTCCGTCCTTTCACACTCTCCTAGTGTGGGCAGAGAACCCTTCGGCTATTCACACTCTCCAAGTGTAGTCAGCGAACCCTTTGGCTATTCACACTCTCCAAGTGAAGGTAGCGAACCCTTCAGCTATTCACACTCTCCAAGTGTAGGCAGCGAACCCTTCAGCTATTTACACTCTCCAAGTGTCGGCAGAGAACCGGATCTCCTTGATAAATCTTCTCATAAGAATCTAGAAGGAAGAAGGAAAAGAGTGAAGTAATCCCTATTCACAAGTAGAGATTCTTACCTTTGAACTCCTAGTGAAGCCTTCACGCTCCAGTGGTAGAAATCCTCCTTTGAATGCACTCTTACACTCTCTCCTTGGCTATTCTCTCAAATTGAACGAAGATCAAATGACAAAAAGATTGGGTGGCAGTCTAATTTGGACTATATATACAAAAGAGAAGAAAAACCGCCCAAAAACTGCAAGTTTTCAATTATGTATGTAGTGGATCGTTCTGTACGATCGTGGATCGTCCTGGACGATTTTACTTAAACGATTTGAAACGACCCTATTTGTATATCTGTACGAAATGTCTTCGTACAGATGATCGTCTCGTACAAATAATATTCATCCGGTACGAACGGTTATTACAAGGCCTATTCTAGAAACTGCTAAAAAACGTTCTAAGTCGGTTAATCGTCTGGACGAAAATTTGTTCGTCTGGACGAAAATTTTACAGAGGACCAATCGTCATGTACGATAAATAATTTCATCTGGACGAAAATTTTACAGAGACCAGATCGTCCTTGACGATAATTAATTTCGTCTGGAAGAAAATTTTTCAGAGGACCAATCGTCATGTACGATAATTAATTTCATCTGCGTGAAAATTTTACAGAGACCAGATCGTCCTGGACGATTATTAATTTCGTCCTGGACGAATAGGACTTAGAAAAATTTCTCAAGCTAGTTCCTATTCGTTCCATGTGCTCAATAGGAGATAACTATTTGATCGTCCCGTACGAACGGATATCGTCCCGTACGATCAGTATAAATTATATATGATCTCCTTATGTGTGTGTGTATATTTTTATTCACTCAAATTACAATCACTCCCTTTCAATTTTGATTCAAAGAAAAGTACAAGCTTCAAATTTATAAAGTATTTCATGCTGAAATTGATTTGAAGTCTTCGCAGTCTGGAGTTTGATTTTCCTGAAATATTAGTACACACAAGAGCAAATACAAATCTTCTAAAATTGTTAGGAGATAACTACATATTTGAACAATAATGTTTGGAATCATCGAAACTACATAAGTTGCAAAAATGTAAAGCGTGCAAATAGTAACTAACTTTTTATACATCTTTTGACATTGTGTTAATTTTGTGCCTCTTTTTCATATTTTGTGAACCTTTGCACATTCCTTTTGATTTTTGTACTATTTGTACAATTTTTAAGAGTAATTAAAACCAATTCTTTCCAAGATCAATAATCTAAAATTTCAAATTTTTCTAAGTCCATAAATATCACTTGAGCAAGGAAATATAAAATAAGAAAACATCTAAATTATAATAATAATATTAACTTTTATGTAGTCTAAATGAATAGACATGAGATTAAAAAATTCTAATTATGATAAGTTATAAAGAAATTTTAAATTTAGAAAGACTAGATTTTCTAATGTAATTAATCTCAAATCACAATCTAATTTAAGCACAATTAAGATTAAAAATACTAATGAAATTCATAAAAACTAAATACATTTCAAAAACAGTTTAAAATAAAATCAACTACAACATATATTGATATTTATGAAAAGAATTACAAGTTCATTTCATAATATCAAAATAAAAAA
>NW_021319038.1:36247-78940 GCF_001605985.2 Dendrobium catenatum
TCCAAATTCCTGGCTTCCAGCGTTATGAATTGAGCAGTATCTCCAGTCATATACTTTTGAAACATCCGCTGTCCAGGTACCATAATGCTCCCACGAGGTCTTGTATTCGAGCAATCCTGCAAAATTCTCAAATGTTGACCTGGGCTGACCCAAAGCAAGTTGGGTTCACCTTTTAGCCAATTTATAATCAGATACATGTATGATATGTCTAAAGTTTTATGGCACTTAGGGGTCTCCATAATAAATTATATTTCACTTTCAAAGTTACAGGTGTGAGCTATATGTTTCCAAAATTCCACAATTATTACATTTAACATTAGGAAAGCATTCCTAATTTTCTACCATTTGTTTGTTTTCTAAGGGTTCCATATATTTAGGATAATATTAGGATTTGTAAAATCTTCAATTTTGGGGGTATCCTATTTATCCTCAAGAGCTCTTATTGTCAATTTAAAAATGAATTCATTTCTTCCAAGAGGTCAATTTTGTATAAATGATTCGATATATTTTCCTCTCAGATTCATCCTAAAATTTTTTAAAATCTCTTTAAGATCGCATAGGATGATTTTAGATTTCAAAATTCTTATTCAAGGTCATCATATTCATCAAGTAGTTCATGGTGGTTGTCATCTATTAATGCATGATCTTTCTAAGGATTTCAGTTCTTTCTTAAGCTCTTCCCAATTCAAAAACTTACACTAGCATGCATCTTTTTTGATTTTTTCTTATATGCATCATGCAATGTGTTCAGAAACTTCAAAAATAATTCAATCATAGGTTAAGTTCACATTTACCTCTTCTTGATCTGAGTGACTACATTGTCTTTGCCATTAAAGCAAAGATGCTGAACTTCTTTCTTCTTTTTCAGTCTCAGATGAGTCTGAGCTGAGTCCTCTAGAAAGCCTCTTTGAAATTTCTTCTTGCCCTTCTCTACCAATTGGTTTCTCCTCTACCTTCTCCTTGCTTAGGAGTGGATTTGAGTTTGGGCAATCAGTCTTTGATATTGACCTTGGTTTCCTGCATTCATAAAACAAATTACTTCATTAGAAACCTTGCCATTTCTGTTAAAACTTTACCTCTGTTCCATTGTTTGGCGTCTCTTCTGCTTCCTCTTTAAAAAGGCTTTCTGAATTGTCTAATTCATCAGTGCCAATATCATCTTCATCCCTCAGGTTGTGAGTGTTTCACCTCTGACTCTTCCACCTTTAGGTGCAATATTTTCTCCTTTCGTGGTTCACCATGCATCAATCTTTCTTTGGACTTATTCCTTGCTCATAAGCAATGAGTGAACCCAAAGGAAGATTTTTAATAGAGTTAAATGTTTAAGAATCTTTAGACTCTATAATTGCCAGTAATTTTAGCATCATAAGCAGTAGGTAACATCGAAGTATTTATTAACCATTCAGCATTAGTTAATTTCCCCTCCAAGTGCATGCAAAGAAGTGGACAATTTGTGTGAATCTGGTTACATGTCAGAGATAAGATTCATTAAGGTTTTCATGCGAAATTAATTCATAGTCATGTAACAAGATATTTGAGTCTTGATTGCTTAATTCTCATAGCCCTTCATAGTTTATACAAAGTCTATCTCATATGTCCTTTTCACTTTTTACAAGTAGAAACCCGCATGTAGTCTTCAGATTTTTAAAAGCACAAAAGAAACTATTAGGACATTTGGCATTTAATGTGCTAAGTTCACATTCTTCTATAGTCCAATCTACAAAAGGTGTTATCTACCATAAACTCCACTCAAAACTAATCTAGTCTGGTTTTTGTGTAGCCATCCTGGCTAGCATCCACATTGCGATAATCAAGTGACTGTAAGGAAAGTAGACATGGTGTTTTCCAAAAATCAAAAGGAATATGTAAACAGAAGAGTCTAGTGATAGAGTAACCCTCAAAGCTGTGCTTTCAGTTTTCGAATGCTAAGCCAATCTACGTTAATCAAAAAGTAGTTAAAAACTTAGATATTTGGAAAGCCATGCTCTGATACCACTTATTGAGTCTAGTAATTAGGATGTTAAGCCTAAGTTAATGTCCCAAGGCTACCAAGAAGGGGGGGGTGAATTGGTAGTTTAAAAAATTTTAAGCCCTCTTTTAAAAATATATTGAACCGAAATAAAATTGTTTCTTTTAGTTTTGTAGAAAATGTTTTTTCAATCATAGAGTTTTTAAAAACTAAAAAATTAAATAGAAAATATTAAAAACAGTAAAGTAAATGACACCAAATTTTATAGTGGTTCGGTCTAAAACCAGACCTATCCACTCCCAGAGGCAACCCTCTGAGTATTGGCCACTAATACCAATAGTGACTCTCCTTTTGCACCCACAGCAAGGCGGAGAAGCCTTTTACAACACACTCTTTTCACCACTACCCGGTGCAGCAGAGAACCGTCGTCCCTTTTACACAATCCTATTGTTGCAAAGAACCATCCGTCCTTTCACACTCTCCTAGTGTGGGCACAGAACCCTTCGGCTATTCACACTCTCCAAGTGTAGGAGCGAACCCTTCGGCTATTTCACACTCTCCAAGTGTAGGCAACAAACCCTTCGGCTATTTACACTCTCAAGTGTCGGCAGAGAACCGATCTCCTTGAATAGATCTTCTCACAAGAATCTAGAAGGAAAAGGAAAAGATTGAAGTACTCCCAATTCACAAGTAGAGATCTTACCTTTGAACTCCAAGTGAAGCCTCACGCTCCAGTGGTAGAAATCCTCCTTTGAATGCACGCTTACACTCTCTCCTTGGCTATTCTCTCAAAAGGCACGAAGATCAAATGACAAAAAGATTGGGTGGCAGTCTAATTTAGACTATATATAATAAAGACAAGAAAACCGCCCAAAAACTGAAGTTTTCAATTCTGTACGCAGTGGATCGTCCCGTACGATCGTGGATCGTCCTGGACGATTTTACTTAAACGATTTGAAACGACCCTATTTGTATATGTGTACAAAATGTCTTCGTACAGATGATCGTCCCGTACGAACAATATTCGTCCGGTACGAACGGTTATTACAAGGCCGGTCTAGAAACTGCTGAAAACCGTTCTAAGTCGGTTAATCGTCTGGACAAAAATTTATAGAGGACCAATCGTCATGTACGATAATTAATTTCATCTAGACAAAAATTTTACAGAGACCAGATCATCCTGGACGATAATTAATTTTGTCTGGACAAAAATTTTACAGAGGACCAATCGTCATGTACGATAATTAATTTTCGTCTGGATGAAAATTTTACAAAGACCAAATCGTTCTGGACGATTATTAATTTCGTCCTGGGAATAGGACTTAGAAAAATTTCTCAAGCCAGTTCCTATTCGTTCCATTTGCTCAATAGGAGATAACTGTCTGATCGCCCCGTACGAACGGATATCATCCCGTACGATCAGTATAAATTATATATGATCTCCTTATGTGTGTGTGTATGTTTTTATTCACTCAAATTACAATCACTCCCTTTCAATTTTGATTCAAAGAAAAGTACGAGCTTCAAATTTACAAAGTATTTCATGCTGAAATTGATTTGAAGTCTTCGCAATCTGGAGTTTGATTTTCCTGAAATGTTAGTACACACAAGAGCAAATACAAATCTTCTAAAATTGTTAGGAGATAACTACATATTTGAACAATAATGTTTGGAATCATCAAAACTACATAAGTTGCAAAAATGTAAAGCGTGCAAATAGCAACTAACTTAACAGTTCTTCACAACCATTAAAAGATTGACTATGTTTTCTATCAAGATGATCGTGATCTTAGAACATCCGATGTCCCATATAATATCTTTTAATACTGAATTTTAACCACTCAAAACATGTACTATCCTGACAAATAGGGCATGCAAACTTCTCTTTTATACTATAACCTAATAAGTTTGCATAACATGAAAAAATATTTATTGTCCATAATAACGCAGCTCAAATTTGAAAATTCTCCTTACAACATGCATCATAAGTCTGCACACCAATTTCTCATTACTCTTTTAACTCAGCCACAAGTTGTTATAAATAAACATCAATATCATTTCCAGGTTGAGTTGGCGTAGGAATAAGCAAATAAAGCATCATGTATTGTGATTTAATTCACAAGTTAGGTGGTAAATTATATGACATCAATATAACAGGCCAAGTATTGTGAGTTGAAGTCATTGTCCCAAATGGAATAAATCCATCTAGTTCGAAAACCATTTGTACATTTCTAGGAACTGCAACAAAATTTGTAACTTGGTAGTCTAAGTGCTACCAAGCTGGAGTTTCAGCCGGATGCCTTATGCAATCATCTTTTATGTGATCTTCTTTATGCCATACAATATATGATGTATTCCTAAATAACTTGAATAATCTATGCAATCATGATGTTAATGGGAAGTGCCACATGACTTTTCCTGCCACCTTTTTATTTTTTTTTACTTTATATATCTTTTCAAGTGCTATCTTCTGCAAACCCATCTTGACTCATTACAAATATCACATTCATTCTTAAATTCATGAGGACCCCAATATAAAATGAAATCATTATGACATGCATCATATTTTTTATAACTCAAGCCCAAATCTTAAATTATCTTCTTTGTCTCGTAATAAGACTTTGGTAGATGAATATCTTCAATTGCTTCCCTTAACAAGACAAGCAACATAGTAAATGATTTTAGAGTCTAATTACCAAGGAATTTAAGCCAAAGTAGCCTAATAAGAAAATCAAGTTTTGGAAACTTTTTACATCCGAGAAATATTTCTTATTTTGAGTCACTTATCAACTTGTAAAACTTTGCAGCATCTGCATTTGGTTTATTAATTTCTTCTTATTCATCTACAGTATTACTTTCAAACCTAAATGCATCATTTAATAGCCCTTCCATGTTATAATTAACATCATCAGCAATGAGAGAATGGGATCCAATGTCATTTTAAAATGAAATATCCCCATGAACAGTCCAATGGTAATATCTAGGTTTGAATCCTCTCCAAAGCAAATGAGCTTCATCATCATCTCTTGTCCTACAAATGCCATTTCCATAATCTCTGCATGGGCATAGTATTGTTCCACTTAAACTTCCATTATTGAATGCAAAATTTAGAAAGTTTTTAACTGCTTTAAAAACCATATTATTCCTTAAACAATACATCCAACTTCTATCCATTTCCATATTAAAACCTTCATATAGCAAAGAAGAAATTAATATTAAAAACCATGAGTAAATTCTTTGATTTGTAATACTAATAAACAAGTGATTAAGTCAAAGATACACACATAGCACCAAATGAAGTACAAGGTAAAAAAAGAAACCATACACCTCACAAAGCCCAAAAACAAAAATCAATAGAAAAGAAGCATCCATTGTTAGTAACCAAATCCAAATAAAATCATCTCGTAAAATAAGGAAAATGAAGTTTATCCGACAACACATTTGACAAAATAATGCAGTGCATATTAGTGTAAGTGAGCTATAACTAAATTTAAAAAGTTGTTTTGGTTTGGTTTGATTCTCATGTTATTATGGTTGGTTCCTATTTCAATAATAGTGGAATCAAATTTGAGTCAGCTTGGGTACAAAATTTATATGAAATTAATTTGCGCCAATCCAACTTGCAACCATCGTTAGGAAAATATCAATTCAACTTTTCTACTTATTGTTACATCTTCTTGATGTTCTTTTATTCTTAACATTTTCATTTGTGTACTGCATATGTTTTAAATTCTTTTGAAATAATTTTTACAGGTATATTTGCAAAAGATTGAGGCCATTGCATTACGGTTTGTACCTGATCATCTTCAAATAAAGAATGCACTAAATATGTGCCATTTGAACTTCATTCCATCATGCATTAGATGCTATTTTTTTCCCGTTCTTTAAGAGCTATGTTTCTTCATGAATTTCAATATGATGTGGTTGTTTCAAGAGGACTAATTGACATATTATGTCCTTCAAGCTTTTGTATTGAATATTTGAAATGTTAATTATAAGCTGAATATTTAGTTTTTAATTCTTGTATTATGATACTTTTCTTTAGTATCTTTATCATTACAGCATAATCTGTTATTTATATATTTAGAGCATGTGTTGGTAACTTTTCCAATTTCTAGTTAAAATTTGCAGATCGTTCAAGAGGTTTTGATAGAGTTCGTGTGTTTCAGGTGAAATTTTATTGCAATTTACCTCTTTAGCTTCTTACAATTTTCAAATATGAAGGCTCTGCATGGAATGATTTGAATGAATGAAATGCAATGTAATTTTTATATTCTATTAATTGATTTGTTGGTGCAAAAATCAAATAACAAAACGAGTAAAAAAAATACCCCATAAATGCAACTATAGAAAAAACAAGAAATTACATTATTTAATGTGATTGACAAAACTACATATGGGACTGCATATAAATTTTTTTAGTATACTTGAAATGATACATCACAATTTCTATTTAAAAAAGTCCTTTTAAATATTTGTAGAACTTTAACAAAAGATTTAACTTGTAATATAAGAGATTGGGACTTGCTCATGATTTAACTTTCTTTTGGCGCCATGTTACTTTCTTTGAGTAAAATAGACTTGAAATGGAATGTATCATTTTAATAAATTGATTATGATAAAAGCCCATCTTATCATTATGGGCTAGAGGACACTACTTATTATGTTCAACAATTTTGTAAATAAATCATGTCAAAGACACATATTTTGAAACCAAAAGGAAGAAGACTCCAAGCACTTTTGAAAAGTAATACTTAGCAAAAGTGCAGAATGATCAAAGAGCATTATGCTGAAATGATCAACTTGGGTTAGAGGAAAATAAAAAATTCAATTGTGATCTAATAGAATTATATTAAGCTTTTTCCACGTGTTAGAGTCGTTGCAAGTAAAAGCACTACATGAAAAACAAATATCTTGTAAATTATAATCCAAAATCATTTTTTTGAAATCTTTCATAGCATGGGGTTTTGGTGGTCTACCATCTCAAAGGAATTAGAGTTGGTGTTAAAGTCACCAATGGGCATTTAACTTAGTATCTTTATGACATAATTGGCATAATCTGCTATTTATATATTTAGAGTGTGTGTTGGTGACTTTTCTTTTTTTCCAATATTGTGTCATGTGAAGAGTCAATTTCTCATTTAAATTTAATACAAAAATCATTTCTAAAAAACTTTGCCTCTGTCTTTCTTAGTATAGGCCAAATCTAATACACCTATTCTACTAATAGGGTCATCAGAATACCATTGAGATGTGCCATCAGATGATGAAAATAAAAATTCAAAAACAAAAAGCCTCATTAATATTGTTTGTGTGAATAAAATGTCATCCGTCTACCTAGGAAAGAATAATCAAGATAATAGTTCAGCTCAAGGTAACAACATAAGCTAAAAAATTGGAGTTACTACCTATAAAGCAAAATAAAAAAACACATATCAAATGCAGCTCAAAACCAACAAAAACAGTGTAGAAACAATTAAATGTAGAATGAAGAGCATCAACAACAGAAACCTTAACCACCTGGTGGTTTCAAATATAAAAACAAAGCATAATCAATAAAGAGTCCAATGCAAACGTAAAAGCAGAGCATGAAGCTAACGGAACCTTTCCATATACTTACAGGGGAATGAAAATTTTTAAGTAAAATGTTTATATCTTAGTGCCTGTTTATTGTTCTATTTCTAGTACAATTGATGTATTAAAGTTGATTTACTTCCCAATCTTTTTGCATAAATCTAAAGCAAATTAAATGGATCCTAATCTCGTCAACTGGTATCATTGTATCACCCACAGCTACTATTATCTTGCTGGTGATCGATGTTCTGAATATATAATTAAATAAAATTATGTTTTTTAATATATCAAATATATTTTACTCTATAAAATAAAATAAAAGTGATCTTAAACAGCTATTCAACATATTAAAATAAATAAAATAAAAACACTAAATTTTTAGGTATACATTACAACTGACTCTCTGAGGTTTGTTAACATTTTTCAAGATAAAATAAATAAGTACACTTAACTTTAGTAGCGTACTCATACCATACTAAATGATTAGCAAATCTTTCTACTCCACCAAATTGTTGAGGTGATCCTTAACGCTACAAAAATAGATAGAGATAATAAGAAATTGGACAGCACAATACCAATCTAAAATGATACTGAAGTAAATACTAGGAACCCTAAACCCTATATATATATTCCTCCATTATAGATGGACACACATTAAGGTTCTTGGGATAATGTACTCCTTGTATGATATGAAGTAAAGTTGGTGGCAGTCTATTGTCAAAGTAAGAGGAAATCTACTCTATAAAACATGTATGACACTCCCCATAAATAATTAAAGAGAGTTGGAAGAAATAGTAAAATCAACTAACTCCAAAGGATTTCTCTAGAAAAACACAAAAAGAAGCATAAATAGAGGAACAATAAAACTACAACAACAACAACATCAAGCCTTTATTCCACTACCTGGGGTCGGCTACATGAATCCTTTTAATCCATTGTGTCCTATTAAAGGTCAAATTCTTATTTAAATCTAATAAAGAAAGGTCATTCTTAATATTTTCTAACCAAGCCTTTTTAGGACTCCTACCTTTCTTAACATAAGTCAAATCTAATACCTCTACTCTCCTAACTTGGTCAATGGAAGGCCACCATTTTATGTGACCAAACCATCTAAGGTGACTCTCTCTAATCTTATCTTCTACTGGAGCTACTCCAACCTTTTCATGTATATGCTCATTTCGTATCCTATCTCTAAGGGTAAAGCCACTCATCCACTTGAGCATCCTCATCTCTGCCACACTTAACTTAGTATTATGCTTCTCCTTTAGTGGCCAACATTCAGCACCATAAAGCATTACAGGCCTCACTACCATCTTATAGAATTTTCCCTTAAGTTTTAGGGTTACTTTTCCATCACAAAACAAGACCGACGCATTCCTCCACTTTAACCATCCAACTTGAATTCTGTTGATAATATCCCCATCTATTTCACCATCACTCTAAACAATAGATTCCAAGCAAATCAAATCACCAGCCTAGCTTAGGCTAGAGTTGGTTGTCCTAGTAATCCATTTAAGTATGTGTAGAAGGTTAAGTGTGGCTTGGATAGTTACTTAATTTTATTAGTTTAAAATTTAGTATAATTTATTTGGTTTGTTTAAGGTATTAAAGGGATGCATTGAATTTAAGTATTTAATGATTTAGATATTTTAAATTTTATTTTAAAGTGAATTTTGATTGTTTCAATTATTAATTTTATATTTTATAAAATATAGCGCTAAACAACTTTTTTTTGGGTTAAAACCCACGGAGGGGCCTACGCGTTAATATAAAAAATAGGTTACAGAGTCCTTAAAGAAAACCATCGGCTCACTAAGGCTCAAAAGAGCTACAAAACAAAGATAAAGAAAACCTAAGAGCAAATTGTCTCCCTACCAAAAATACAATAAACCCTAGTAACAATCTGCTGATGCTATAAACATGCATCCAAAAAAGAAAGAACAAAGGATAGCAATAAGTCTCAATCTTTCATTAAAAAATGAAGCCGTTCCTGATCAGCGCCCTCTGCAAAAAAGAGAGACAACAAACAGGAGAACTATGCCAAAAAATAGTATTAACAAAAAAACTATAAGAAAAGTAGTGAAAGAAAATGTAATAGTGAAAAAAGACCCAAGTAAAACCAATCTCTGAAATCAGATCATAAGAGCTCAGAGTACAAACAATCCAATCCTTCCCACCATAAGTAGTCCAGGAGTAGAAACAACAGATCTCACTGTCAAAGAACAGGTTAGAGATAAGGAAATAATTTAAATTAAAGATAAAGATGAACAGAGGACAAAACCAAAAGAAACTGCAAAGCTAGTCTTAGGAAGGTAACTAAAAGAGCTCAGAAAGCTATCATAAAAATACGCTTCATTAGGAAAGACCACAAGTCGCTCAATCCTACTCAGGTTACCAACCAAAAAGATCACAGAATAGATCCTCCAGCACAGCCCAGAATTACCTAAAGAGTAGTCCAGGATATACAGAAACACCACGACATCATACCACCAAAACTCCAACAAAAATGAGAAGGAATAAACCACAGCTCCAGAAAAGTCATTCAGAGGAACATCCAGAGGAACACGGGTTTTACCAGCAGAACATAGAAAAATAAAATGATTTAGGATACCTAGATTACTAGAGCAAATGCAATATTGCCAGTAGCAGTTAATCAGCCATCCACTATTGTCTAGATGCCAATCCATAGCACCCTCATTCCTCCCATCACCCCAAAAAGTAGGAGAGCAATAATGGGACTTACCTTCAGCAATAAAACCATAAACATCATTGCTCCAATCACCAACCAGAAAGACAATAGCTAATACAAAGAACCACCTAGAAAAACTAACATCAAAGTAACAAACAAAAAAATACCAAAACCTCACTAGAACTAAAAAATAGGCAACCATCACATAATAAGAAAACAACCCAACAACATTAGCCAAAAGAGTAAAAGCAGCCCCACGGTGGCTGGAAAAAACAACGAGCCTAAAACCCCAAGAACACAGGGAAAACCAAACATATCAAGGGAAATATAACAAAAATTAAGAGTTGACATAAGGAATGCCATTCACATCCAAGTTAATCGTACCAGAAAATGGGCTAGGAATATTAAAATGAATAACATCAATAAAGCCTCGAAGAATACAACCCCAATGGGCCAGCCAAGAGGCACAAGAATTACCAAACTCACTAACCTTTCAGAAAGATGGGTTTAAAAACAACAATAATCTTTTGATATCCCTAGCAAGATAGAAGTAATTAGGACTACAACAGACATCCTACTCCTCTTGAAGTGGCAAAATGTTGAAGCTAGACGTAACTTCAATAACCACATTAGTGATGTTAAGAGTAATGCACAATTGAATACCATACAAAATGACTTTATAAAGGGCAGAAACTGCATTATCATTTAGATCCGAACCCGCAAAAGCAATGATAAGGTGGCCATTATAGTCTCTTATAATACCACCACAACCATTCCCAAGCTCAGTGTTAGCACCCTTAACATTAAGTTTAAAAAAATTAGCACGGGTCTTGTTCCAGTAAATAAAATTAAGAGCATACCTAGCACCCTCCCAAGTAACCCCTAAAGTAAAACCCACATCATAATAATTTTTAAAGTTTTTACTAGTGATCATATTAACATCCACAAGAGCTAAGATCTTGTCCTTCACCCTTTGGATAACATTAAGATTATTCTTTTAACATTATAGAAAATAGAATTATTTCTTTCCAGCCAAAGAAATCACAGAATAAATGATGTAATAACATTGAGAATATGGCCTTTAGTATCACTAAACCAAGAATTGAGAAGGGCATTAAGAGATAAATGAGCTTTAAAAGTGTTTAAATAAACATGTCATCAAAATGAGTCCACGTTCTAATAGCCACAGGGCCAGAAATAAAAATATGATGCATCATTTCAGTGTGATAACAGCATTGGCATTTTGAAGCTAAACTAAAACCTTTCTTAATAAGATTATCTTTTGTTGGGATGAATTTATGGAGGACCCTCCACACAAAAATAGAGACAGTGGCAGTTACGTATTTATGCATATCTTAAAAAAGATTCTATCCATGTTACCATTTTATCTAAGGAAATGCCAAGCACTCTTTAAATTAAACTTCCCATCTCTTGATAAGTCACTAAGCATGATATCATTTTGCTTCACCATTTCATTCGTTTTGTTCAATTTCTTTCACTTGAATCGCAACCTCCTCAATGCCACTTGCATCCTCTTTTCTTTTGTGATTCTCCATTTCATAGATAAGGGCATTAACGTGTTTTGTCTCTTAGTCAACTTCAGTATGTATAGGTCGAGCCCAATATGTTGAACCTTCAATGGCTATTTCCTTGAATTTTTTAAGCATGATCAGCCATATTGATCCCCATATTTCTTGTCCAAAACAACTTTAAGCTTCATTTTGAATATATACACCTTTCAATATATTGCCTTATTGGTTTACTGAAGATATCAGAATAGAGACAACACATCGCTCATGGCTGTTAATCAAACTATCTGGATGGCACGGTCTTTTGATCTTTCGTTTTTGGTAGACTAGGTCCACCAATTTGACTCAATATGATGTAATTATGAGATCTTGTCCCCATCTATTCTCCTATTATGACCCTCACTTCAAACCCACTAATTCAAATTGTTGTGATGTCCTAAATGAGTGTTCTTAGGCACAAGATCTAGGATTTAATTAATCATAGAAATTTTCGCCAAGGAGACGATTTAACGTGAACCTTGATCAACCTTTCAATCTCTAGGACCTTATTTTTATCTGCCTTTGAGACTTCATATTGCTAGTTAATCCTTTTCTGAAACTCCAAATGAATGAGAAGGATGCTTTACAATTGGCAGTTCAAGTTAATTTATCAGTATCACTTCTTGATATTTAGGTTTCGTTTGAGGCAGTTTTCTTACTGCTTCGAGTAGCAGCTTTCTAGTATAAAAATTTTAATTTTTTAACTAAAAAATTGCTTTGAGAAGCAATAAAAAAGCCGCCCCAAATAAAGCCTAGTCTGCACTTTTCACTGTCATCATAGAAGCCCCATCAATAACTCTTATCATGTATTCCAGATTATAGATAGTTTTCAATAGTTTGCACATGTAATTATTTGCTATCTAAAATTTTTTTTATTCATCTCTCCATTGCTCCGAAGAATGTGCAAGAACCAGCTCCACGATATTTCAAGAGAATGGCATGAACCAGCTCCGAAGAAATGGCATTTTGCATCGTTACCTTTTCCCTAAATCTATTTTTTAGGCTTGTTTGGTTTGAAGGAATTAGAAGAGAGGATATGGAGATGGAAATGATGAACGAATGGAACTGAAATTTATTTTCACCCGCTGTTTTGGTTGAGAAATTGGGGGAAGAAATTTTATTTATTTTCTCTTATTTTTAGGAGAAGAATTTAGAGTTCTTTGTTTCTTATGAGGAGACATGTGAATCTCAGAATCTCAGTGTGATTTGATAAATTTTCCTTCATATTTTTCACCATGGTTTAGAAAGGAATGGTCAATGGAAAAAAGCGTTTGTCCACATTTGTTTGGGAAATCCAATTACCTAAGAATTATATTAGAACCAAAGAACTAAAATGAAATTACATCACCTCCAATTCATTAAAACGAAACAGAGCTTTAATGTTTTCATTCAAGCATTTTGATGAACTAACAGAATCCTGCACGTTGCAGTGCGTGAAATTCAAGACCGACCAGGCCCAAGATGTGAAAAAGATGGAGAAACTTAACAATATCTTCTTTGGACTCATGGTCCGGGGTCCTGATGGTATATTCTTCCTTGAAATATCTCTTTCATTTTATAGATTCCCTTGAAATCTCTTATTGTGTATCATCATTTATGGATTGCCATAACAATTAACATTTGTTTTTCTTAACTGTACAGTTGACATAGCTGAAGTTACGGGTAAGGAGCCTGCCGAGCAGCAGGTTTCCAAGAAAGGAAGAGGAAGGAGACAGTAAATGAACCCAGGTTCTACAGACACAAGTTTATGTATTTGATTGAGTGAAATCATGGAAATTATTGCTTGTTTTGTCTTTTAATTCCACTCAAACCTTCAAAAAGAAATCAAAATGCAACTCTTCTTGTTACAAGTTGGTTTTTATCATACAATTCACCTTATAATCCTATGTTGGTAGTTAGTAAGCTCGCCCAAGAATTTACTAACATACCAATTAACATCTGAAATGTTCTTGCAGTCTGTCTTTTCATCTGAATTCTGATTTCAATTTCAGATTAAGGTAAAAACATCTGAATTTGCTTGCTTTTGTTACTAGAGATCACTTTCAACTGCATTCATGATCAGACAGACCATTATTCATTTCTACTTTTTAGTCCAACAACTAGTTTTTAGCACCATGAGTAGGTCTATTAGATCAGGGCATTTTTCCCCTGCTTGTAGACTTTATACCTTACCTGGAAAGTGAACTATTTGCTCCTCTGTAGCTGCTTCTGTTTTACATTTATAACAGTAGTGTATATCATTTTTTCTTTTCATGTATCTTTTAGGCCGGTCCAACCTGAACCGGTCCCTCCTGGACCGGTTCATTGCTACAGGAGGTGGGCCATAGAAGGGAGCGGAACAGGGGTGGGGCCCAATCATTGATTGGAGCAAGGATTTAGGAGGAAAAATTCAAATTTGGGGATGTTTAGGGATTAATTAATTGTCTTTTGTTTTACGTAATTTCCTTTTGGCTATGGTTAGGGTGATCTTGAATTTGGAGGCTGAATTTGAGATCTAGGGTTTGTTTTTGAGCTTGAGGCTTTGGTTAGAGATTTGGAGAGTTGAATCGTCCTCTAGATTTGAAGATTCTTGTATCGGTTTGCTGTTTTCTTCTTCTATTGTTGAAATTGAAGTGATTATTCCTCTTATTTCTCTACGAAGCTTGAAAAATCTGCATCATTTTGTTGAATTTCTCTGAAATTCATCAAGTTTCTGCACTATTGGTGGCTGTTTTCTATCAGCATCCTATTTACCCAAAATAAGTTTGTTAAGGATTTGAACTTCTACTTTGTTTTATAAAATATAGTGAGTTATGTCATGTATTAACACTTGTTAGTTTCCTGAATAAAGGTTTTTGAACTATTCTGAACAACTTGAGGGAGATTTTTATAAGATAGTGATGAGACATGCAATGCTTTATGGCGTAGAATATTGGTCATTGAAAGAGAAGCATAAAATTAAGTGTAGTGTTGTGGAGATGAGGTTACTCAGGTGGATGAGTGATCTAACACTTAATGACAATGCAGAATGAGTACTTATGTGAAAAAGCTGGATTAGCTCCTGTGGCAAATAAAATTAGAGAGGTGTCGACTTAGATGTTTTGATCACATATCGGTCTTCCGATGACTCTGTTAGGAGAGTAGATGTATTAGGTCCAGATTATGTTAAGATAGAGGTAGAGCTAAAAAGTATTAAAAATAAAAAAATTTATTAGATTTAAGTGAGAATTTGACTCTCAATAAGATACAATATAGAAAAAAAGCTTCATGTAGTCAACCCACTTAGTGGGATAAAGGCTTATTGTTGTTGTTTATAATATTTGATCTACTCTAATAGATTATTAATTATAGAAAGGCGATATGATTCTATTGTGATCACTTAGTGTCAATTTATTGGGCGATATGATTCTATTGTGCCAAATCTGATCCAAATAGAACCTGCAAAATCTTGCAAATTTTGAGTCATTTTGCTGCCATATAATTTGATTCTGGTAGTGTGCTTTGTATAATTCAAAGAATTTTACCTTGTTGTAGAAAATTTTGAAGGTGAAAATTTTCATTTTATCATTGATTTTACTCTTCTCAAAATTATAAAGTCTTCCATTCCATCAAAATTACATGAAATTGTTTTAAACCAATATTTCTTTGTAGGATCTACATAAATACGCCACAAGTAATTTATATTTATGAAAAAAACTTATAATATTTTGATGTGTTTTGCATCTTGATGAGCTACATTGATATTAATGCTATATATGCTTTTCTCAATTGAATTAATTTTAGCTCAAATTTAAGGATTTTGAAACTCTTTTAATGCAAAATACATCATGATATTTTGACACAATTTTAATAGTTCAATTAAGGGTGTGATTAAACTAAATCAACTCATGAGCTTATTCATGTTGACCGTAATTAAATAAAGCCAACCAATCCCACTATCCCATTACTCACGTAACTCCCTCTCTCGATATGATTTCCCTTGGTTGTTGAATCCAATTTGACTGGGCGGATTTAAAAGGGCAAGTATCCTCCCTACTCTCTTTGCGGGAGGGAACGTCAAGAGGCTATCGAAATTTGAACTGACGACTCACAGGACTTGAACACTGATAGGGAACAAGACTTAAACAATGGCATGAAACAAAATCTAATATTTAAGATAAAATTGGTAATTTTGCAAAATTACAAAATTAATCATGCAAGTAAGAATTTTTCAATAAACAAATTGCCAAGCACAATTTGCTTGCTAGCGATGATCAAAGAGAATTGACAGAAATATAATGGCCTCATTGCAAACAGTGGCTCTTGATGAATAGGCTAATTTGCTAAAAGGATATTAGTATGGATGCAGCCCATCTATAGTTAACTTGTAAATGAATACACTAAGTCACATATGAATAACAATAATGGACTAGTGCAAATGTAATGACTTTTCTTATAAGTATATTTTAGGAGATTGCGATGAATGTACAAGTAAAGAACTTGTAATGCAATAGTTCACTTACAGGCCGGGACCAAGGACCTGTGATCAATGTCAATTGACTTGTAAACAAATACGTGAATTTTTTGCGAACAATGACGATCGACATGCAAGGGAGGTGGAAATCCACCAATAAAATATGTTTTAGGAAGTTGTAGTGAGCACAATTTTCTTGTAGCAAATGCAAGCTAACTTGCAACTAAACTCATTAATTTACCTCTAAGTAGTGATAGTGCAGCAGACAATGAATGCAAACACTTGCCGGTAATGATGGAAGATTTGTCAAACGTGCAACAATATGCCCACGGTTGATAATCAACAACAGACAATGGATGTTACAACACCCTTGCAGTCAACAACCATTCGATATCAGTCAAATACATTATCCTCCACAAATAACGGTGGTCGATTTGCAATAATGCAAACACCTACGGGCCACTATAGGAAACTAGACATACATACTAAATGCTATTTACGAACAAATACATAAAAAAAAATATAGCAAATGCAAACACCTATAAACAACACTAGAAGATATGCATTAAATGCAACTTGCTTGCAGATGACGACAGAAAGCCCGTAATGCATACAATGGTCCTATCTACAAGCAAATATAGTGAAAGTTTTGCAACATGAGTAAGAAGATATGCAGGCAAAAGTAATAAGCTTGTGATGAATGGAAGCATCTATGAGCAATTGCAGGAAATATGTCAGTGTATGACAGCTCGTGTACAATAAGCAACAAGCGACCCATAGCACAGTGCTACGCCACTGGATCCGCAACATTTGCACAAGTGGATAGAAGGCGATACTTCTATAATTTCCCCAATCTATTGTTGAAAAAATATATCCCACATGTGCTTCAATCATCACATGTAATTCAGAAACTCAATGATCTGAGCATGTTGTGCAGATCAAATATTCAAGTTTCATCCTCCTCCTTGAAAGGACTAAAGTCGACCTAACTTGAATTATAAGATGCCTCTTAAAATTTTGCAAGATATAGATAATTTTCACATGACAATCATGTAATCTCCAATGATGATCGTTTTGATAGAAAATCTCAACCGGAAGGGACCCCAACTATTTATAATGCCTTCCAAATTCTTATAAAAATATAAAGTAAATTTGGCGTGTTGACATTAAATTTTGATCGGAAGAGTCAATTCTCAAAAGCCTATAAAATTTTTAAAATCTAATCACCAAAACTTAAAAATAAAATTTATCCACCTTCTGCAACCGTTTATCGGAGGTGATAAATTTGAAAAAAAACATAAACTCACAAAGAATGAATGCCAAGTCGAGTGCATTCTAAAATTTATCCTCGAATACTCCCTTGTCAGCAGCGGCGTGGCACATGCGTCCTGATTGGATGGTTTTATCGTAAAATGACTTCATTATATTACGAGCACGACCAAACACGTATGTTCTCTAATGACGTCAAACCCTTGAATAATGAATCATAAGATGTACTCAATATACATAAAGCTCTCTGTTAGCTAAGGTGTATTCAGATCTATCCCCTTAGACAAACACTACCTTAGGTCTACAAGGTATACACGGACAAAGCAACCTATGGTTGTCGAAAAGGTGCATTTTGTCAGGTTGGGTCGATTACTTCCTCTGACAAAGTAGACTAGTGACCATGATAGCCTAGGATGATGGAACCATGGGATCTTAAATGGGCTCGTCTTCATTCCCCCTATCACCTGTTTTAAGTTTATGGTGATAAGTTTCTAATCATAAAACTAAATTCAAATCTAAAAGTTGTTATTATATGTTGGGTACTCAGTACCTATCTCACGATTAGCCTTAATCAAAAGTTCTTTCTCGTCATCGAGAGATGCAATTAACTATAGGGGCTTGGGCCTATATGAAACCAGAACTTAGATTATAAAGTCCTCACAAAGTTAGGACGAAATCTCTGAGTACTGTCTTATCTAAAATTTAATATACCATTTAAAAATTCACTCGGAACCTAAACCAGTTAAAACCCTCCATCGTTAAACATCAAAAAGAAAAGAGCCGGCGCGGAGAGGTAGAGGCGTGAAATGCTCCGCAGCCCGCAATTCAAACTGGATTTACTAACAAGCTCGTGAGTTAAGCATATTAAGGCATGCGCTCAAGTTCAAGCTCAAATTCAAACTCATCTATTAAAAGAGCTTGAACTTAACGAGACTTGGCTCTAAAGCTGGCTCATTATGTCTTAGGTGCTAGTTTTTTTTTTTTTTTTTTTTTTTTTTTTTTTTTTTTTTTTTTTTGAGGAAAGTTGCTACTGAAAAAAAAGTAGCTATAGCACCTCAAGCTTCTTCTCCGGCGTTGATAACGTGGACGCCTTCTTCCGTCGCATTTTATTGCACGGCCTCACGAGTTGGGTTGTAAGACCATCTCCAGCCGTTCGGCAAACAACCGAATGGAGGCCCTCAAATGTCGTAACCGAACGCCTTTTTCTCCGG
Organism: Dendrobium catenatum; assembly: GCF_001605985.2. Classification (NCBI taxonomy): domain Eukaryota; kingdom Viridiplantae; phylum Streptophyta; class Magnoliopsida; order Asparagales; family Orchidaceae; genus Dendrobium; species Dendrobium catenatum. The sequence goes on from NW_021319038.1 coordinate 54,960, forward strand.
TATTTGTTTGCTGATGAACAATGCGATGCTAATATTGACGTCTCACTGTTCGCCCGCTAAATTTTTATGTGTCAATGGGATTTACCCGCAAAATGGAGAATGACGGTTACGACGAGGGAAGCCCGCAAATTGGAGTTCGATTGGAGCAGAATTGTCGCATTTTGAAGTTTTACTGTATTTTGCCGTGAAAAATGGGTTTTCGGTTGGAGATGTCCTAAGTTCCCATCAAAAAAGCTTAAAAACAAAAAGTGCTGATGCTGCACCTTATGCTCTCTTCTTCTCCGACGGTGATCACATCGAAGTTTCCTTTCTCCGTGTTTTGCTGTGACCTCACAAGCTAGGCCGCAAGTTCCAAAAAATAAAAAACCAATTGCAGCATCCGACGCCTTGTTCACCGGTCACCGGCGATGATCACATCGACGCCTTCTTCAGCCTCCCGAGCCGGCTTTATTGCAACTAGTCGAGCTCAAGCTTGAATTCGAGCTCCAGATTTTACTGGTGAGCCGTCTTAACTACCCTAATCTCATCCTCAGCAAAACAGAGAGTTATTTTAGGTATTATATAAATAAATATCAAATTTTGAATGTTATTATAATAAGTAATTTTTTAGTACAATCTTTTTGAAAATAAAAAAAATAATAATCTTCAAATAAAAATTATTGTTACAGTCTGAAAAAGAAAGCACAAAAATTGACTTAATTTGTTGATTGGTGACTTTGATTACTAACCAAAAGGTCTTGGATTTGAATCTTGGATATGTAATGGTGCGTGAATCTTAGCTTTAATAGCTCAAATGTCCGAAAAGAAAAAGGCTAATATTTGTCATGTTTCTTACATTAACATCTTTTTTTTTTCTTTTTAAAAAAATATTAAAAAATTAGTAATCAAATAAAAATTATGATTGTAGCTTGAAAAGTGGTAAGAAAGTTATGCTAATCTAGGGGTATCAATATTTGACACGACCTGAAAATCCGACCCAAAAATTTCGAGTTAGGGTCAACCCGACCCCGAAACGGATCGGGTTCAACATTTCGACCTGTTTCAAAAATTGGGTTGGGTTCGGGTTAACCCTTTAACCTGAAATTGACCAGTTTTTTACCCATAAACCCAATTTTGACTCAAAATTTTGACTCGTCAACCCGAGATTGACCCAATTTTGACCCGTTTTTTACTCGAAAAAGAGGAAATAGACCTGTTTTGACTCGAAAACTAGTAATTTTTTTGTTGGAAACGGGTCATTCGGGTCGTGTCGGGTTGACCCGGACCTGAAGATGGTCAGGTTCATGTCCGAAAAATTGTCCCGTTTTTAAAAACTGGTCGAGTTCGGGTTGACCCGAATAGTGTCAGGTCAGTTTCGGATTCGACCCGAACTTGACCCGTGACTCGAAATTGACACCCCTATCCTAAACTGTCCCTTAATTTTTATATCAGAGTTTATGATTTCATTGTTTTTAAGCCTAAAAAAATCATATTATTATTAATTATTTTTTCTATTTTATCATCACTATTTGTCAATTTCAGTCAAATATCATCTGATTTTTTTTTTAATATTAATCGGTTGTCCTTTCACCTAAAGTGATAGTAGTTGAGAAAGAACGCGGACGCGTGCTTAACGTTGAAGGCAATATGTATTTATTAAAAACGTGTTCAAATTTTTTCTGGTCAATTATGAATTGGCATCTTTTTTATAATAATCTTGACTCAATTGACGTCTTAGACTTCTCAATAAACGCACGCTGGTCGGGTGCGCGGGCGGTGGGTGCGACGCTGGTCGGGTGCGCTGCAGCGCGCCTGCGCTGTCACGTAGTCAGTTTAAACATGTTTCCAGTTTGACCCGCCAACCCATCAGGTCAACCCGAACCCGACCCATTTTTAAAACGGGTCGGGTCCAACACGGATTTTCCAGGTCGGGTCCGTGTTGGGTTTTCGTGTCGTGTCAAATATTGACAGCCCTATATTTAGGTATCTAATATTTTTATTTATTTATATGTGGATTTGAAATGACATTAAAGTTTTTATTTGTAACATTTTTTTTTTTTGTCACTATTTATTTTTGTTGCTTTAAAACAAAATCATATTAAAAAATTGTTTTAAAATAAGTAAAAAAATTGTTCCTAACGAAGCCCGAAATTTATGTACATGATTTTGTTCATTATATTCTCAATAAAACATTGGCAAAAAAGAGTTTTATTATATTTAGTTTATTTTAAGAAGTGTAATATATAAATTATTAATTTAAGTTTAATTTTTAAAACTTTTCTCTCCAATAATTGCTAATACCACTTTATCTTTTAGCTATTTTATTTCAAAAGCTAAATCTCATATTTTAAATTTAGGTTTTTTTGGAGGAGAAATTATTATGTGTGGTCTTCGGATGTCGTTCAGATACGAATCAGTATGTGATACGTCATTTTTTAGCTATGTACTAGTACTGTGTACTGTTGTGTATCGTATGATGTGGTGCATCCTGATTCGCCTCCGTACCGTCTTGTGACCGCACAAAATCTCTTATTTGAGACAACTTTTTTAGTGTTTTGTAAAGTTGTTGTAGAGAAACTAACTTTTAAAATTACTATAGAAAGTAATTTTTTGTATAAATTTTTTAAAGTAATGAAATATCAGTAGTCAAATAAAAATTATGATTATGATCTGAAAATCAAAGTAATAAAAAAGTTGTTTCAAATGAAGCTTTGATTTCTTCCTTTGGAAATTATTGGAGATTATTATGGAACTTTCTATTGAATAAATGGTCATTAAATGAAATATTAATTTATATAAATATGATGATTTTCTTCATTAACATTGTCAATATGTTAAAAAGTGTGTGCTTATTAAGGGCAATTTTGTTTTAATATTATGGATAGCATTGATATTTTGATGAGTATAATTTTTTTTTTATTTTTTATTATCTTAATTAAACCTTGATTAACTAAATTATTTTTTATTAAATATAACATTATATTCAAGTAATAAATCCTTATATTACATTAAAAAATGTAAATTTAATAACCTGATATTTTTTATTATTAAATTACAATCTAATTTGCCTTTTTTTTACTCCTATGGAAAAAAATTTATGAGAAGATTTCAATTAAATTTTAATTAAAATGATTTATTTTATTTTTTATAATATTAAATTAATATATTTCAACATGGCTTTTATTTTAAACATCATTAAAATAAATTAATATATACGTTTCCTATTTATAGGAATTAATAATACTAATTAATAAATGCATTGCCTATTTATACATAATAATAAATTAACAATACTACTCTTATAGAAAAAAATATCATATGAAAATATGTTTAACACATTACTATGAATAGCATTGCTATTTTTAATTTTTTACAAAAAAATCCATGATTTTTTTTATTGGAATTGTTATTTATATATTTCTAAATAAGAGATATTTGATCAAAAACAAATTTTCATAAATTTTATTATTTTAAAAAGTCAAAGTCAACCATTCCTCAACCTCATTTGAATATAAAAAAAAAAGGGAGATTTACATACATACCATTTTATATCATGCTATTTATATATTTAACACTCAAAATTTTAATATTTCATACTTACCATCCATGATCCATAGATCAATTATAGGTGCAAAGAATAAAATATTAAAGTTTATTGGAAAATATGGGTGATATGAATGAAATATAGGGATTAATTATTCTGTGCGGATACCTAACACTATCCAAAGATCAACCAGAATGCACCACGTCACGCCTTGTTCTGTATAGCGGCTCTACGCTGCTAACGTGGCACGTTCTGATTGATTTGGTCTCTGCACAGAATAATTTCTCAAATATAGTGGTGGCACATTTGATATTAAAGCCCTCTATGAGCGGTAGGCATGAAATATTAAAAATTTGGACGTTAGATATGTAAATAGTATAATATGTAGTGATACCTATGTAAATTTCCCCCAACAAAATCAATCAAAGCAGCATTAAAATATTTTAATTAGAAGCTTAAAATAGTTTGTAAGGATCATTAAGCTAATCCCCAAAGATTAATCACACTCTTAAATTCCTAATTATGTTATTTAGACTAATTTAGTGATAATAATAAGCTATTTATAACCAAGCTTAGCTTATAATTAAACGCCACTGTCTACAATCTCCAGGTAACCATGTCCAGCTTCTTCCAGTAGTCTCCTCCATCTCCCGCCGCCACCACCGCCGCCTTTTCCGGCGGTATGTCGGTGGCATGCGGCCTAGAGTGCGTGTTCTGCCTCGGCTGCACCCGCTGGGCATGGAAACGCCTCACCTATGTCGGCTCATACGACTCCGAATCATGGCCTCCTGCCTCCGACGAAGAAATCGAACCCATCCCTCGCCTATGCCGCGCCATACTCGCCGTCTACGAGGACGATCTATCCCACCCCCGGTTTCCTCCTCCGTCCGGCTACGGCATGAATCCTCAATGGCTCCTCAAACGAGTGCCCTACGAAGAAACCGAGGGCCGATGCCCTCCCTACCTAATCTACGCCGATCATGACCATCGCGAGATCATTCTAGCCGTTCGCGGCCTCAATCTCTCCCGTGAGAGCGATTACAAGGTTTTGCTGGATAATCGGCTGGGAAGGCAGATGTTCGATGGCGGTTATGTGCATCATGGGTTGCTTAAGGCGGCTACATTTATTCTTAATCGGGAGACGGAGATGCTGCGGCGGGTGATTGGGGAGGTGGGGGAGGAATATAAGTTGGTTTTTGCCGGGCATTCATTGGGGTCTGGAGTGGCGGCGCTGATGACGGTGATTGTGGTGAATCATCGGGATCAGTTTGGGGGGATTGAAAGGAGACGGATCCGGTGTTATGCAATTGCGCCAGCTAGGTGTATGTCGTTGAATCTTGCCGTGAAGTATGCTGATGTGATTAATTCCGTCGTTCTACAGGTGATTTTTCTTTTCTTTCTTTCTTTTTCTTTTTTTATGTAATCGAAAATAATTTTAGGTTTTCCGAGTGTAGGAATGGCTTTGCTGAATTGGAAGCTTGGTGGATTTTGTGAGATTATCCATTATCGATTTATTTGGGTAGAAAAACAAAGAGAATCTAATCCGTATCATAGGATAGTACTCTTAAAACCTCGAATTTGTTTAGTAAAGTATTATTGATGTTTAACTTTATCGATTGTGGACTTGAATTTATAGAATTATGGAAAATACAATTAAATTGATGTGAAAAAATGGCTCGAGATATTCTATCTCAAAACTTAGCTCCGTTCTTTTGTCTTCAGTTTTCCCCGAATAGCTAACACTCATCATATTTCTTGAGATACTTATCCTAAGACGCTTAAATATGTTATTTTTAATGGCAGGTTGTGAAGTTGGGGTCTCAAGATTCCTCTACTTAATTAGCGAGACTAGATTTAGAGGTTGGAATATTCATTGAGTTCTTCTTGTTAATATTGGGAACTTCGAGGCATATTTCTCTTGCATGTTGTTTGCGCGACTACTTCAAACTACTACTAATATTCTGTCAGCAGGATGATTTCTTGCCATGAGGCCACCCGTACTCCATTAGAGCAGTATGTTAATTGGTATCATATCTGGATGAGTTTTAGTGTTTTATGTTCAGAGAATTACTTGTAATTATGCTATCGTGAATTTGATGATTAATAGTTAAATAGCTTTATTTATCATGCCTCTTGGACAGCTTCCATGCTTTCTATTTTAGTTTGCTTGAGGATTACTTTTATACAGAAAGTCAGAAAGCTTAATGATCCAAAAGCTTTACTAACCTCCCGGCGATGATGTATCAAGCAGGTGTTGTGGAAGGAGAAATTTGCAGTACGAACTGCTGTCCTTACCTTTTTTTCTTTTAATAATTTTTTTCTGATTAATCATTTTTTTAGGTAAATAATTATCTGTCGGAGACAGAACCAGACGCGAAAAAAACGCCATCTGGAGGCTAACCAAGGAATGCGCCCAACTGACGAGCAGTACCTAAGCGTGAAGGTACCAAGTAAGTATCTGCCATCTTAGTTAGGTTCTACAAGAGAGCCCTCAATAACGTCTGACGCGGAGATTAATTAGGATGGAGGATTTGCTATGTATGCACAGGGGGCGTGATAATTCAACTTTTAGTATAAAGTACCTGTGTCGAGCTTACTTGCGTATGAAAAAACTATGTATAGGGTGGGAATAAATTTGATTGGAAGTGGCCTTTGTGATATGTTCATGCAGATAGTGAAGATTCTCACGCGCCTGTTAGGACGCAAATTCAGTTGAGAATCAGAGTGTAGGGTTGAATGTCATATTGTCCTGTTCATTAATGCCACATCTATTCATCACTGTCTGATAGAGCGAGGTAAGAACCGTCAGAAGATATTCATTGTAAGCAGCACAAACACAAATCCAACTCGTACCTGAATTATCAGTTGTTTATTTTAAAGTTTTCTGGTTACTCTCCCTTTTACACGTTGTTAAAATGAATCTGAAAATAATGTCTAAGTCCTGCTCTTTTTTTTTCAATCTATAAAAACCTTTTAGTCTGTCAATTTTAATATCATCCCCATAAGACGTATCATATGAAATGATTGTAGAAGTAAAATTATAAAGTTTGCCCCAAAAAGTAGAATAGGGCTATTGGTATTAGCTTATTTGAGGTGAGAATAAATTAGTCCTGGCAATTGATCATCCTCTCTAGTTGAACATTGTCCAAAAACTCTTCGATTAATCAAGCGCTACGCTCAAGCCTAACTGTGTCCACGATCCCAATGACTAGAGTAGGCTTAGTTATATTTCTATGCGGACACCGACGGTTCTCCCTCCGGTTCGGTCTTCGTACCCACGTTACGACGCGTCATATCGTATGCGACATTTTTTGGGGTGATCATGATGCAATTTTTATTATCTTCACAAAACGGACCCACACGAATTAATTATGAGAAAATCGATTTAAAACATGAAAATCATTGAGATAGCCTACTTTAATTCATAATCATTAGAGACTATTTTAGAATTATTTCATTCAAATAATTATTACGAGGAATTGTAGACCAATATATGTGAACAAGAACTAACATACAAGGGCAATGTAATACTGATTAACAATACACAAGTATAGAGTCAATTAATAGGATTTATAAGTCACTCAAACAAGAAAAAAAAACAATGAAGCGGATAGGGTATTAAAGTTTGTAAATAAGTAACTTTAACAAACAAACTAAAATAGAGATTGATTGTCTTTTTGCAATAAGAAAGGATAAGATGCTGAAACACATCAATCGATCTCCAACTCAGCAGAAAATGTGAAAGGAAAACAAACCTAGAAAAGGAATTAACAAAAGTTCATTTAAGGCGGTAGCTATGAATGCCTCATGCAATCCTCACCATTAAACCCACAGAAGTTGAGATTCTCTCGCGCCATAAGAACCAGAATGAAGAGTATCAGCTCCTCACACTCAAAAACCAGAGCTGGAACTCGCTCAAAGAACGAATCCAAGACCCAGTGGGAGAACAAACTGGACGAATTAGTCTGAGAGAAGTCTCACCAGAAAGAAACTGCAAACCTTGTACCTAGGAGAACATTGGATAAATATTGAAGCCAGTTAGCTATCTTTTTTTCTAAACTCATATTCTTTTACGTGTATCATAAAGAAAGCTTCTGTTGCAGTTTTTTTTTTTCTTATACTGTATTTGTAAAGGGGTAGACAAAAAATGTTTTAAATAGGGGGAAAAAGGTGCTTTTTGAAGCTGATGTTGTATTTTTCATTTGATTAATGATAGATTATTATGTCTTCGTGAATGTAAAGTTTGAGCTAGTTTTTTCTTTTTTGACCTGCTTTTTTTACTTTTTTTTTCATTCAATTTTCAGAAGATTTTCTTCAATACCAGTTTCATGTGTCAATTATCTCATTGCCTAAGCAAGGAAATCATCTCCTGCTGTTGAACCTGATATAAGATCTGGTTAAGCCTTCGTTTGGGACGACTTTCTTTATGCTTCTTAACGCAGCTTTCTAGTATAAAAAATTATTGAAAATTTACTTTATCAAACAATAAGAAAGCCGTCCCAAACGAAGCCTAAATCAGCTAAATTTGGGTTTCTTTGGGATATCTTTGGATTTCAAAAAATTTGTTATAGAAAAAAAAAATTGCCATAAAAAGCAATAAGAAAATTATTCCAAAAATGTTTTTGATCACAATTAGAGTCTAATTTTCAATCTTCTAAGATGAATATCAGTTCAAACACACATAAATCCATTAATACATTCATATTTATAATTTTCACACATATAAAAATATCATTAATATTATTTTATTTAAAAAAAAAATCCTTTTTAAGTATACATTTTAAGGTGATTTAAATAATAGTTTTATAAAAATATAAAAATTTAAGACCTATAAATATAAATCCATAATCATTCCAAGATATCAAATTAATCCCCCAAATTTAAAAGAAGCTTCCTAATTGAAACTCATCAATAGAACAGTAGAAGTGGAAGACTCCATATGGTGTCCCTAATAATTTTTGAAGAGTAAACACTATTAATCTCAATCATCCAATATGATTTGAATGACTCAGATCAGCATGGCACAATTAAATGAGAAGAGGATTTGAATTCCTGTTTATATTTGTGTAGCCAGTAACAATGATTAGAATGTACAGACAAATTAAACAAAAATAATATAAATCCCAACAAACACAAGCTTGCTGCACAAAGGCAAGACTTTTTAATGGCAGATCAAGAAGCATCTTAAAGAAGAGAATTTGGATCAAAATATTATCACTAAAATTTGATCAGAACTACTTTTCTAATACAAATTTGAAGATTATAAATTTGTATCATTTTTTTTGTTTCATTTTGATTGTATCATTAAAGAAGTGTTCAATGTTGTGGCATTTATAACAAAGCTTGAAACACATTCATTCACAGTCCTAGACAATTTTACCTGGTTCAACATCTACAAGTGGATAAAATTCAAAATCTTAATGTTTAAGACTGAACTATAAAACTTGAAATTCCTAAAGATGTTTGGTTTTCTCATAAGGAATCCTAACAAGGGAAAGTAAAAGCAGAACATTTACATGATAGCAGAGCATAGTGGTCCAAAATGCTTTACTGCAGCATCTCTTTTTTTTTTTGGGTACTGACAAGAAAAGGAAGCAACTTTCATATAGATAGATGATGCATGGTGAGTTACCACATTATGATGTATTCATGGCTTCCGCGTGGTATGTTTCGAGATCTCTGTCTAAATCTTCTGTCATTTTCTTACTTGGTTGGTTGCGACCACGACCACGGTCATTGCGGCGTCCACGGCCACGTAAGTTGCGACCACGGACAGTGCTCATGCCTTGGCCCCTGAGGCCTCCACGACCCAGAGTGCGTCCATGATTCCGGCTGTAAAATACATGAATTAAAAATCAATGCATAAATATATCATGCTGGAGTATGCTAGGATGAAACCCAGTTAAAAAATAAACAAACATTATCTTACAAGCTGGATTATTCTAGGATGGATTATTTATAACATAGAATGGACAGAGTAAAAACAGAAATAGTAGATATTATATTTAAAAATTGCACTCACTGTACGAGTTTATGGAGTGAGGGTAGCTTTAAAAATGCCTTGCTACATTTTTTTGAGCCACCGGCACTTCAAATTCCTAATTTTAGGCACACTCCAGCTTTGTGTAGCATTTCATTCTTTTGTTCAATAGATGGAAGAGTTTCCAGCCAATTTATTCAGTTTATAAAAACAAAACTAAAATAACAAATTTATGCAATTTTGAATTTACGTAGAAATACCAAAAGCAAGATAAAGGTTGGAGTAGCTCCAGTGGCAGATAAGATTAGAGAAAGCCGTCTTAGATGATTTGATCACATAAATCAGTGGCCTTCCAATGACCCGGTTAGGATAGGAGAGAAGATGTATTAGAAGGCTTGATGTTATTATTGTTGTAGAAACGCCATAAGCAAGATCAAGCTCCTAATATCAGGTTACAATGAATTAACCTTAAAATGGATATACAATTATCCGCATGAAATCTTCTATTTACTTATGTATAACTGAGACGTGAAAAGGTTTGAGTATCTCCAGTGGAAGATAAGATTAGAGAGAGTCATCTTATAGATGGTTTGGTCACATAAAACGGCAGCCTTCCAATGACCCGGTTAGGAAAGTAGATATATTAGATTTAACTTATGTAAGAAAGGTAGATGTAGACCTAAAAAGACTTGGTTAGAAAATATTAGAAATTACTTTTCTTTATAATATTTAAATGATAATTTAATTTTTAACATAACACAATGGAGAAAAAAGATTCATGTAGCCGACCCCATATAGTAGGATAAAGACTTGATGTTATTGTTGTTGTTATGTATGAGTAAGACGGTCGGTTATAAATTTATATCTCACCTGACTGCACAAGCATAGAAGACGTTAAGCAAATAAAGAATAAAGAAACCAAGTCAGTGACTGAGTACTCACCCCGACCCTCGATTGAAGGACCCCGCAGCAGCTTGACCAAACTCTGGCCTGAAGAAACCACAAATGCATTAGAAAATAAACTTTGACAAATTGTTGCATGCATTAGTGAAAAGTATTTCCCTTAAACTAACTAAAAACAGAGAGCCATGCTTACAGTTAGTTAAAATTTAAAAAAGAAAGTCAAACCAATGCCAATATTCGACAAAAAACCTTTAATTAGACTATCATTATAATTAACACTCACCTAGAGTTCTAGGCAGGGGAGGAAATGATCATATACCCATGATTTTGAAGATCAGACAAAACTGGCCAGTCGGACTGTGAACAGGTTAAATCCAGTGATAAAACAGGATTGTTGAGAAACAGTTTTAAAAAGTTGTAAAAGGGAATTTAACCCGATTAAGTGTTGAAGCAGTTTTAATGAATCAAACGGTTCTTTCAATTATTTGCTAAATCTAGATGCATTTCAATATATATATATATATATATATATAATCATATTTACGTCATCACCATTGAATCTTTGAACCTTCGAAACTTGAAACTTTGCTTCCTCCTATTGAATGCCCAGTCCAGCTTTAAAAAGTTCGCATTTAGCCAAGGTCCTATCAATTGTGGATAATGCTAGTGGGCAACGCTAAAGCACGAGAACATAAAAAATTCAATTCTTTCTTGGCTTTTATGGGAAGTAAAGATGAGCAAAGATCTATATACTTCCAACTAGGCCACCAGTCTCCACAACAGAACATTTCTGCAGCAGCTATACAAGCCACTTAAGTAACTAGACCATGGATACCATGAAAAAAGGGAAATAGACGCGTAATTTTTGTAAAATTATGATTCCATAGAAGTAACTAGCAAAATCTCCTTAAATAAATAAGTTGCAACCAGCATAACCAATGTTCAGTGAGTTGTAATTAAAATATCAAAAAAGATTACAGCGCACTAGTACGCCAACTAATTATGTAGCATGCATCTTAATATAATTGTTATGAATTTAAACTAAATCACGGCATAGATGTATGCCAATCAAGTTTACAAACCACGCAATTCAACAGCACATAAAAATGGATAAAACATCCATCCCCATGTTAGGCCGGGCTGAACCGGTCCCAGGTGTACTACCGCCGGCATAGGGGGAGGGGGGAGGTTGGCCTAATGGGCTCAAGCAAGTAATGTAATAAGTGTTTAGGGGGGAAATTTGAATTATTAGTTTAAGGGGGAAATTTGAATTATTAAGTGTTTAAGGGGGGAATTTGAACTGGGGGGCCATTTAGGAATTTTGTCTCTTTTTGCTTTAATGAGGTGCTAGGGATAGAATGAGGGTTTCATCTTGAATTTGAAAAGCAATTTGAGATCTAGGGTTTATGTTCTTGGGCTCTACATTTGGCTAGAGATTTGGAGAGCTGTTTCTTCCTCTCGAATTAAAAAAACTTGTATCATTTGCTGTTTTCTTTCATCTATTAGTAGATTTCCCCATTGTTTCTCTCATATTTGCCTGTTTTCCTAAGAAAAGCTGCTGTTTGACTGCTGTAAACAGCAGTTATCCTCACTGTTTTCCACCCAATCTTGTTAGGTTTGCTTGCGAACTCAAGTATTACCCTGGGGGTTACTTGCGAACTCAAGTACTTCCTATCAAATTGGTATCAGAACATTATCTTGGGACCATCGGTGGCTGAAATCAAGAAATTTCAGCAAAGGATTTCCATCCGCAAGAAGATCCTCTCGCAAATCTTGGGAAGAAAGATGTCCGAAAAGAAATTCTAAGTGTTAGAAGGTGAAATTGGGCAATTAAAATCAGATTTGGAGGAAAATTTCTTTGATTTTCAAAATCAAATCTCCTCCAACAACGAAAGGTTGGAAGAAAAATTCACTTTGATGGAAGAGAGATTTAAGAGATTACTAGAGGTGAAAACTAATCCGACGACATCGAAAGCAAGGGAGACCACCGGCGGCAATGGTAGAGGAGGGAATCCGAACCCGTTTAGGGGGAGGGAGAATCCAGAAATAGAGATCCTTGAGAGAGAGGAAGGCATGCCACTTATAAAACCACTTTCTAGAGAGGAGATGAGTATGAGATACAAAAAGAGGGGTGCTGATTTTGTGGGAAGAAGGGGATTTCCACCACCGAGGTGCCGAATTTGAAAGAAGGAGAGGGTAAGTTGATGAAGGATATGGTTATGATCGCCAGAGGGAAGATCGTGACAGCTGAGGAGCACCTCCCTTTCGTGGCATGGGAGGATATGGAGGATTCAGGGACAATTGGGGTGACCCGAAGGTGAGAAAGCTGAAGATGTCCATCTTTGAGGACGAGGATGGCCATGGTTGGATCTACAAGGTGGAGCGGTATTTTGCCGACAACGGGCTGACGGAGGAAGAAAAGCAGACAACTTGAAAGCACTGGCTTGGTACCAATGGCGGGACATGAGGCAACCCATTAGGAGCTGGAGAGAGTTCAAGGAGTGCTTACTAGAACGTTTCCGAACCGGTAGGGGATGAGACTTCTATGAGCAATTCTTTGCTTTAACCCAGGAGGAGACCGTGGAAAATTACCATGACAGGTTCGAGTATTTGGCCAGCAGGTTGGATCGACTAACAGAGACGCTGCTGGAGGGAAACTTTATGAAAGGGCTTAAACAGGAGATAAGGGCAGCAGTTAGAGTGATGAGGCCAAGAGACCTAGGGGAAGCCATGGAGCTAGCCCAATTGGTGGAGGATCATAAGCATTTGGAGAGAAGGGCTAGGGGGAACAACTCGAGGGGACCGTAAAGGATGACCACTACTTTCTTAGCCCATAAGGGGCCAGCGTAAGGAAGTACGAAGGAAGTGGCCAAGGAGAGAACTGGAAGAGGAAGAAATGGGGGAAGTTTCAAGATGCTGACAGAGAAGGAGATACAAGAGAAAAGGGCAAAGGGGTTGTGTTTTAGGTGTGATGAGAAGTACATGCCAGGGTATAGGTGTTAGGACCAAACTCTTCAGGTATTCACCGTCTGTGATGACAAGGAAGCTGAAGAGGGAGGTGGAAGTGGGTTAAAAACTGAGGAAGAAGAGAAGTTGCATCTAGAAGAGGCCGAAGTCTCCCTAAACTCAGTAGTGGGATTCACCTCGAATCACAATATGAAGGTGAAGGGAGTTGCATCTAGATGTGGCCGAAGTCTCCCTAAACTCAATAGTGGGATTCACCTCAAATCACACTATGAAGGTGAAGGGAGAGATAGTGGATAGGGGGGTGATAGTGTTGATAGATAGTGGGTCGACCAATAATTTCATATCCACCCACATTGTTGATCTACTGGGAATGAATCTAGTGGATACAGGAGGATACGGGGTTATGATGGGCACGGGGAAGGTAGAAATGGGTAGAGGAGTTTGTAGGAGAGTGGTGTTAACCATTCAAGTGATACAGGTGAGGGAGGATTTTCTTCCTTTGGAATTGGGGAGTACGGATGTCATCTTGGGGATGAAATGGCTGCAAACCTTGGGGGAGACCAAGGTAAACTGAGGAACACTAAGGATGGAACTTGTGGTGGGGGGAAGGAGAACGGGGAACCGATGGTTGAAACATCATACCAGCAAACTTATTCCAGTTTAATTGAACTATCCAATTCATTGCATGACCAAATTATCATTACTCTTTTTTAATTAGAGGGATGAAAAGTAATCTTAAAATTAATAATTTAAAAATATAGATTTACTAAATAAAATTATGGAAGCCCTAGCCTCTCAAATTCCCGATTTTTCCAACTTCACTGGTTCGTCATTTGCCTTTTCCATTCAATCCAATAATCCCTTGATCCCTCTACCTTGCATCTCCTACTAAGATGTCCTCCTCAATGGTGCAAGCAGCGTGTTTCTCATAATCAATGACTTCTTTTTTTCAGTGCATGCACTTTTCATTTGTGATTATGCATCATTCCAATTAAAAAATCTTGTTTCTCAACTTTGGGGATTGCTTGCTTTCTTGGTTATCCACATTTTCAGTTCTCTATGATTGTATATTTTGATCTAAGGCAATGAGTTAATCTCTCTGCTTTTTGTGGATATATTAAATGAAAATCCAGGGTCTTTGTTTTGCTTTAATGTGGTTCCTAGATTGTTTTTTTATTTACCTATGGCTTGTGTTATGGTAGAATGCTTGATATGTGGTAAATTATATTATATATAAAACAATTTTGAAGCAAATTTTTGAGGTACTTATCTTTTTTTCCCTCCAAATAGTTGTATCATGATTACATCATTTAATTAATACTTAAATCATTTTAATATTTATTATATCATCACTATTCAACACCCAATTAAATTCCAATTAAACTTTGAATATTTCATTCACTTGGTTCAATGTCCGATCCACTTTTTAGAGCCTTGCAAACATAAACATTTAATTACTCTTAGTATTTTGTGATGATCTAGAAGAGAAGGTAGTAATTTTATAACTAAATTTCATGTGGTGATAAATTTCTTCATTCATCAAATAATGCTGTTCATTGCATTCAGATTATCCATTTAGATTGCATACATAAGCAACTTCAGATATTGACATTAACAATGTTGTGCTTGATATTGGTTCTAGCATAATCATTCATCATGTCCTTGGAGGTCACTAAGAGAATGATAATAAGAAAAGGAATGTCATTAAAGAATGATAATAAGTAAAGGAATTCTGATAAAATTATAGAATTTGATGACATGATGCATGGTGTAAAAATTTATAATGTTAATGATGAGGACAGTAGAGATCAACTGCTACGATCTGGAGTTTTTTTTATATGTTTTATGTACTAGTTTATTTTATATTTCCGTTTTTCCCATTTTACCCCTAGGGGTGGTCATAAGGTGTTGTAGCCCGAATGACATTTTAGTCATTGTTTCTTTTCTTTTCATGATGCCTATTTATAGGCTAGTTTTCTTGTATTTTGAGTTAATGATGATTATGAATGAAAATTTTTAGATTTTTCTTATTTAATCTCTTTGTGAGTTCTTGTGAGGAGAAACCCTAGGAGAGAGTCTTGCATCACCCGTCATCAGCCGCCGGTGGATTTCAGGACTCGCAGTTAGTACTTTGTATTTCCTTCTTCCTTGGTTACCACCACCGGTCACCTAGCCCAAGACCCCTAGCCACCGGTCGAATCTTCCAAACCCCTTCTCTTTCTTTCCCTAACCCGCCAACCCTCACCACCTCCATAAGCCGCCGACATCCCCTCACCCGTCCGCCGTCAGTCTCCCCCACTGCAGGACTCCCCTAGCCTCCACTAGCCGTCAGCCCCTCCCTCCCATGACCTTAATTTTGAAATTCAAAACAACCTTAATTACATCCCTAATTTACCCCACTATTAATTTGGAAAGTTGCTCATTTGAATTCCAATTATATTTGAATTTCAAAGCATTCCCTATTAATAAACTTAAATTAGGAAACTTTTAATTAAATTAAATCTGAAATTGACAATCCCTAATTAAATCCTCCCCTGGCCCATACATCAAACCAAGACACATCAAATTCCTTCCCCTATGGCCGGCCTCTCTATAGCCCCATTCTCTCTACAATTTGACACCTAGACTCTCATTAAATGCCCATTAAATTCCCCTTGGCTACCGCCCCACTTAAGCCCTCAATTAGGATTAATTTGGATTTCAAATTAATCTCAACCCCCCCCCCCCCCAAAACAATCCCCTTGATTTCAAAATTCAAATTGCATCTTCAATACCTTCCTAATTTAGCCTATTATTAATATGGAAAGTTTATTAATTTGAATTCAAATTAAATTGAATTTCAAATATTATCATAATTAATAAAACTATTTTAGGAAGTCTCCCCAATGGATGCAAATCTGAAATTAATTCAGATTTGGAGTCATCAATAAACATTCAATGCAAAGATTCACATTCGTTGAATGTGGACGCTTTCCTCTTCCCTCCATTGGCCGGCACCCTTCCCTCCTCCTTACCCGAAATCTTGCTCCCAAACCTGTTGCCACAAATTCCTGGGCATTCTACCTTGCTGCCCCGAAATTTCAACAAAGGGAAATCAACAATTTCGTTGCTATAAGCCCTCCTATAGTTGTTGTCCAAGAAACTACAGCAGAATTCCTTGCTGAAATACAATCCAAAATTTCATGTCATGCTGTCCAGAACTTCCAGGTTGCTGCTCCAGGATCCCAGGATCAAGTCCACGTGTTGTCCACCACCCGGAAGTTGTCAAACTTTTGCCCTTGCTGTTGAAGTTGCTATCCAGAAGTTGCAACTAGTTGTCCAAAGAATCTTGCCCAAGGGAGTTCGTTGTCTACCCTCCAGAGCTCCTCAAGATTGTTGTCCTAATGCTGATAAAAGTTGTGTTGTTGTCCCCCTTCTCAAGACCCTAAACTACTACACCCGAGCTTCGCATCCTCTTCTTCTTTGGGTAAACTCATCCTCCTATTTTTTCACTTTCGATATAATTAAATCATAAAGACTTGTGCCAATCTCTCCGCTAAAGCTTAGTAAGTTAGAGAGTTCAGTGAGGGATCATTGCTTAGGGACTAATCTTATTGTCAACATTGGGATTTATTGTTGAAAATCAATCATGCATGCAATGTTAGATTAAACTGACTGTTTATGATCTTAACTCCTATGCATGTGATTTAGCCTAAACCTGTCTTACCGCTCTTTGTGTTTTATTTTGTCACTTATAATCAATATAAAGATATAATTATTGTGATTTTTAAAATTAAGCGTGCAAATTCCTTAATCTAAATCATCCTCGCATGAATTTTCTACATCAGTTAACCTTACAGGTAATTCAACAAAGCCCTGTGATTGAAACAGATGATCAATATCAACAAGAATTCTTATGCATAACAGCTGCTGCCCCTCGCTACATCAACATGCAAACGTCACTACAAGAATAAAGATAAATATACTATCATGTTATATTTGTAGGAAAGAGAGAACTTCCGGTGGAGCTATGAAATTCATTGAGGTACACTAAATTGGAGAAGAAAATGCATTGCAAAACCATAACGCCAGTTTAACATGCAAGGTGTAGCAAAGCTATTACAACTATCAAAGTTCTCCAGGGAGGTTAAGCCTAATAAAATAAGAAGACCATGTATCAGCACAGCTTAAATAGCAGAACTAAGTTTACTTTAACAGAAAATCCAAACAAATAAAAAATTACCAAAAAAAAAAAAACAAATTTAACATGGCAAGGAAATGAATTTTCTGAAATAACATCATAAAATCCATATTAAATATTGTGAAGAAACACATACGTCATAACTACTGTCCTTTTTCCTCTGCCATTAGCGCCTCCAACTACATTAACACGAGGTGCAACCCGAAGGCCCAAATTGTCTCCAATAATTTCTATCTTCATTGGCTTACCATCAAGCTGAACGTTGTTATAACGTTTTACAGCAGCTATGGCATCACTTCTCCTTACATAAATTACTTCCGCAGACCCCTGAAACAATTATCATCAATCTATCAGCATTAATATGTTTTTCTAAGTAGAACACATGGTTGCAAAAATAAAAGGACGAGCAAAATATGAAGCACAGAAGAAGAAAACATGCATAAAAGGAAATTGCTTTCTTGGGGAAGAAAACTTTTTGCTGATTGGGATCTAAGCAATTCTTCTTCGCTTTTAATGAACTCCCCTCTTAAATTATCAAATTATCACCCATTAATTCAACAGCACCGTTACTAGATTATAAATACAAAGTAATAGCTATCGTAGCACAATCAAATTCTACTAAATGACATGTCATTACATTGTCAAGACCATTAATACAAGCAATGTTGCAACATCAAATGAAAAACATTATAATCATAGTATGAAACTTGGGTGTTATAATATCATGGAGATCTTATGAAATAGTTTGTCGACAAGCAGCTTAAGTTTCCTTTGATATGTACAATTTCGATGCTTGGGAAAATGAGGGTGAGGGAGTGAGAGGATCAGGCAGCTGAAAAAACATATCCTCTGAGAATGAGGGAGTGGTAAAGTGACGTACTGAGAGAATAAATAAGGTGTGGAGAGATTGGTCAACAGTTCGAGTGGGTCAGTCGGCAAAAATAGAACATGCCCACGGTATATTATTATGGGATATGCAAGGAAGTTTCTTATGGACTTCTCCATTGCTTTCAACAGAAACATTAAATGGTGATATCTTGGGTTAGCTGTCCTTAGCCCCAGTGGGCATATTAAGATAAACAACAACAAGCAGAACCATGAAAATGTTTCACTATTTAATTAATTACATTCATTTATGATGAAATAAAAAGGAAAATAAAGTTTAATCAAGCTGCACATTTCTATGTTTTCGTGCACGTAAAATTAAATAAAAAAACACCCGTGCTTATCAGTATCTAAGAAGGGACTCAAAGTGTACCCTAACCGTATTCAAAAATATCGAATAATTCAGGGTCACTAAATTATATCACAAAAAAATAAAAGAAGGCCACTAAATTATAGCAAAATAATTTTGTTGATTAGCGTTGGAATCCGTGATAACCGAACAATAGTTAAATTTAATTCAAAACATCCTAGCAAATTACTGAACTGACACAAGCCAACTATATTAGCATCAAGTTAAAGACAACCGATCTTTTCTTATAGAGAAAAGGATCAAAATAGTTCTTTGACACTTTATAAATGAGCAAAATGATCTCCAACTATATTAAAATATCATTTTGGTCCCCTTAAGTCTTTAAAAGGAATCAAAATAGTTCAATGGTGGGACTATTTTGATTCCTCTTTAAGAAGTTAAAGGATCAAAATGGTCATTTAATATAGTTGCAAACTATTTTGATCTTTCTCAAGAGTCGAGAGGAAATTTTAATCATTTTCTCTTTTCTTATAGATCAACCATGTTATAAAACAATAATCATCACTTATAGCCTCGCATCAGATGTAATTACCTAAAAGAAAAACAAATAAATTTGATAATTCCATTTCACGCTAAACATAATTTTGAAATATTCTCAAATATTACAGGAATATGTGCGCCGCATGAAACCATCCAATTTCTAAGCTATCACAAACGTGTGCAAATGGCTTTCCCAGCAGCCGACAATCAAACTCCAATTCAATAACTCCTATCTAGGAAGCTCTGAAACTACTATAAGGTTACTTCATTGCATCCAACATCATCAACAATCCCAAAAAAAATGTCTAATTTTTATTCATAAAATTTGTACAACACATAATCACATATCAAACGGTGTAGAAGGCATATACATGCTTTTTTAAGCACACTGAGTTAGAAGATCCTCCAACCGTGATATTTCTTCCAGGTGTGTTGGAAAGACCTAGCACCCTCCGAAGAGGCCCTTACAAAGGAAAAATGCCAAGAGGCTAATGAAATTCAGACCAACACAAACTCAAATGTAGAACATGAACAAAATTTTGGAATTTAAGATAAAATTAAAATTACAAAATTGTAAGATATGAACAAAATTACAAAATTAAAGCAATGTTGAACGCAAGCAGGGGATTTATAGAGGATTTTACAACTGGCCTATGAATACAAACAAGGCCTATGAACACAAATAAAGCCTCCTCATCGCCTATACAACTGGCCTATTCGAAAAACTACCAGGTTCTAAACAACGCATGGAAGGGTCAAAATTAGTCATATTTATGGATTGGCCCAAGAATCCAAATCATCATGCAAAAGAGGCCAAAAGACCCTTCATATCACTAAAATATGATTAGCATTTCATGAAAATTGTAATTAAGGAGTCAGCTCCTTATGATATTGAAATAAAATAAAAATTTGAACGCCAATTATTTACACCTTTCTGTAAGATTCTCAAGTATGGCATGAGTAATCATCAATGTAAGCACTACGAATTGAAGAATAAAACCTTCAATAAATTGCATTAATAGTTAAACAACGCAATTAAGCAACACAATAATCTGCATCTCAGATATAGGGAAAAGATTACTCACACTCGAATGGCCATTTCTATCATAATGAACTGTACACCTCTTTAGATCACCAACCTCAGAAAAAAGTTCCTGAATAACAACCAGAACAAATCATAAGACAAAAGTGCAAATTTTTTATGATATGAACCTCACAGAAAGGGCAGCAATGGCTGTATTTTTCAATTGCAACCCAGCAGACCTTTATATCTCCATTGGAAACACCATAATCCAAGTTTGATATGTACAATTTTGTTCCACTTTCAGCACCGGTGATCCCAGTAGCAGCCATGCCATGTTCAAATAGGGCATCTGTCCATAATATATCCTTCTTTCTGCTAAAAGACTGATGAAAGCATGGGAACAAACACTCATTTTTAGGAAGGTATTGCCATAAGCCCAGGAATGCATGCAGCAAATTTGACAACGTGACATGAATGAACCTTTACCTAGATAATTAGGAGAGCTCTAAGCTTCAAGAGCTTCAGCTCCATTGCTAGTAGGCCGAGTAAAGCTCTTTCACACGATCGCAGTCATACGCTGTCAGACCACCACCACGAGTGGCTCCCTGTCATATCTAGGACTACAGGCACACACACATGATAGAAAATACGTCAATACAATTTCTGAAAATTGAGAAGGCATAGTGTGTCTTAACCGGAATTCCACCAGCCCTGTCGGCTTCAACCAGACTGTTGACGCCCCAGGCATACACATAGTGAAAAGGATTCCCCGGTACTGACAGTTCTGATTGAACTCCATTCGTTGCCTTGCTTCGGGTACCTCTGAGAAGAATATTAAGCATCCTCACCATCACCATAACTATGGAGACGATGATCTTGACAAAAAGCTCCGACAGCAGGATCCACAAAGTCTCGTACACCCTGACAAAATACTCAACTTAGTCATTCCTTGGTACTTTTTCTCTTTTTTTCTCCTCGCTCCTCTCGTTATGACAAACTGTTCAGATCTTATCGCTATCAAATATGAGCACGTCAAGTCATCAAATCAACAAACAGTCAATGATCAATGAGTCTATGCAATACGAAAATCAATAATCAATGAAATCAAAATAGTCGATACAAACAGCGATAGAAGAATCGATAAAATAAAACTCAATTAAATCAATACGCAATTCTCAAAAGAATCCCGTACACAGAAGAAAATCATCGATCAATCAAATCACATCGTAATCAGAATCGCATGTCCGATCAAATCAATATTATCTAGTCAATGAACTCGATTAGAAAGAATACAATCAAAGCCTCAATCTAATACTAGCATGAATCAAATGACAGCATGTTAATTATGGTGCAGAAGCATAGTATCAATGAATCTATAAGCAATAATATCATGATCTTAGTATCCATGATCGCATGACAGTCAATAGAATCAATAACAATATCTAGTATTTCATTCCATATCAATATCTATAGCTCAGTATATCAATGCTCAGACGATCAATCAATGAATCGATGAAATCGTACGATAAAAGTAAATCCATAAAATCTGATCAAATCAAATAAAGTAGTAAAAGTCCATATGTCAATACTATACACATGCACTTCAATCAATAATAACTGAACAAGTAAACGATCAACTTGGCTTATTTGGCTGTTGTAGAACCATGTTGGTTGTTGTAAATATCCAAATATTGCTGTTTGTAGATAATCCATACGTTGGTTTCAATAAGAAGTTCATACAACTCTGTTGCCCAGTCGGCCGCTCCGTCGGCATAATTAAACTCCTTATGACTCTCAATCGTTATATCCAACTGATTCATGAATTTAAAGAAAGCCCGTCGGCCCACCATCCTGTACAGGTCAGTCAATCTCCAACCAACATCAACAGTGCTCCATTTTGTCTTACATTATTTAATAGTCCCAATATAAGAATAAGTAAGAGCAATAATATCAACATTCATATGCATATTATTAATCATCGTCTCAGAAAAATCGAAATCGTACGAAAATTCGGCGGCAGTAACGGCGAAAGTCCTATCAAAAATTTTAACAACAAAAAATCCATAACAAATCACAATTCACACA
Organism: Dendrobium catenatum; assembly: GCF_001605985.2. Classification (NCBI taxonomy): domain Eukaryota; kingdom Viridiplantae; phylum Streptophyta; class Magnoliopsida; order Asparagales; family Orchidaceae; genus Dendrobium; species Dendrobium catenatum. The sequence goes on from NW_021319038.1 coordinate 77,357, forward strand.
AATTACAATAAGATATGATGTTACACCCAGCGAATAATATAGAGACTTATTATTCCTCTGAATCAATATCCAATAAATATCCTGATTATTTTTCTATTCGATCAAAAATCGCGTAGAACTCAAAATAACCGTAAAATCCGTTCCAGAAATAATCAAATTCGTGTAGAAATATTCGTTCTATAACCATAATTTAAAAGTTGTGCGGTGAAAGTTGTGTCAATAATACAAATCGGGTCGTTTTCGATCACAAAAAACACAAACAGTGCACAATATGATCAAAATCTCAATATCTTCCTGAAAACAAGAAATAGGAATTCGGAGTCCTTACCACGAGATAAAACTTTTTCCCAACAGCGGCGTCGGACGAAAGCGCGTCCGCGGGGCCCTTCGGGAGGAACCGAAGCTTTTTCTTTGCTTTTCTTCTCTTATCATCTCTCCTCAGATATTTATTGATTTAATAAAATATCTTATTAATCTCTCCTCAAATCGAGCTGATTTCCCTTCTAACATCAGTCCTGATCGTCCTGGCCGGATCACCACTCGTCCAGGACGAATTGAACAATTTTTCAAGTCTAAAGACGGATTTTCCAGGACGATTAATTATTTGGCAAAAACCCTTGCTTCTCAATGGGTGGGGATTTGCCATGCTGATCGTCCCAGACGATCCAAAATCCGGCCTGGAACGATCCTGGAGGAAAAATCAAATATGAGAGTGCAAATCAAGAGGGAATGAGCCTCTCACATAGACGCGTGCCGTCATGAAAACCACCGCCGTTCATTGATCCTCCCACTAAGACTTCGGGGGGCCCGGAAAGAGATGTCGGGGCAACCACGCCTGTTTGTTGACTATCTTTGGACCAACTACTAACCATGGCCGGTCGACGCGCTAAATCTGAGGTTCGAGCCGCTGACAATACATCGGACCACCACAATCACCGACCATTATCTGAGACTCCCACGTGCAGGTCGTCGACCCAGGTACTCTTCGGGAGAGGCGGAATTCGTGGCTGTCGGTCAGGACCTCTCCCCTATTGGACCATACGAACGCGTATGTGCAGATGAAAATCATTCATTCTTTCGTTCCTAGGATAGCGCCCTGGATAGAAGTTACATGCTCTAAAATAATGGAAATTTCGTTGATCGAACAAGCTCCTCCGTCCATGGGCGAATCTCTTGTCTCCAGGACGCCGACGAGAATACCCAGTGACCCCGCCGTATGGATCCCTCTTCCGAGAAAGTGTTAATGATAACTCGTGCGAGGCATACCTTGTTTGTCCCCTTTCCTCTACAACGCATCCAGTTATTAAATCCTGTGAAAGCCCGTTTTGCTTTGTCTTTTTCTCTAGGCTGAGTCGCCGGTGAGATACGCTTTCGGTGGGAGCCGGCTGACTAGTACGAAGTGGAGTTCATCCGGGACGATTAGTTATAAATTTGGTGACAGAGAGATCGTCTCCCAGTGACGAAGGTAGCTTTGTCCATACGAAATTTTCCATATTGAGCACTCATCCAGGGACGAAAGAATTGGAATTGATTTTCATCTGCACAATCCGTGTCACAAAGGAGATTGTCCTGGACGATCAGAGA